>NW_020837947.1:62564512-62774675 GCF_003676395.1 Aethalodelphis obliquidens | reverse complement strand
ATATATATATATATATATATATATATATATATATATATATACAGCTTATGGAAGGAAACACATTTATTGAGCATCTGCTACATGTCACACACAACCTATGTGTTTGTTTAATCTGATAATAAATAAATGTAAGGCAGATTTCTCCCCCAATTACCCTTTAATATAAGAGCTTTGCCTTACATCCAGGTCTTACAATGTTTCCTATATTATGGATGTTTTCTCAATTATTAATTTATTATTTATTTATTACATTTAAAAAATTTTATTATTTTTTTCTTCCAGTTTTATTGAGATATAATTGACATACAGCACTGTATAAGTTTAAGGTCTACAGAGGTAGTACGCTCTTTAACATATGTCTTAGTAGTATTTTTTTGGATCTGTCTCCTAAGGCAAGGGAAACAAAAGCAAAAATAAACAAATGAAACTACATCAAACTAAAAGGCTTTTTAGTGAAAGAAACAAAACAAAAATTCCACCTACTAAATGGGAGAATATACTTGCAAGCAATATATCAGATAAAGGGTTAATATCAAAAATACACCGAATAACTCATAAAATTCAACATAAAAAAACAACCTGATTAAAAAATAGGCAGAGAATCTGAATAGACATTTTTCTAAGTTGGACATATTCATAGTCAACAGGGACACGAAATGATGTTCAACATCACTAATCATCAGAGAAATGCAAATCAAACCACAGTGAGATATCCCCTCACACCTGTCAGAATGGCTATTATTAAAAAGACAACAAACAACAAGTGCTGGAGAGGGTGTGGAGAAAAGGGAACCCTTCTGCACTTTTAGTGGGAATGTAAATTGGTACAGCCACTATGGAAAACAGTATGGAGATTCTTCAAAAAATTAAAAATAGAACTACCATAAGATCCAGCAATTCCACTCCTGGGTATTTATCCAAAAAAAGGAAAACACTAATTAGAAAAGACATATGTACCCTATGTTCATTGCAGCATTATTTACAACATGGAAGCAACCTAAGGGCCCATCAGTCGATGAATGGATAAAGATGTGGTATTATATACAATGGAATATTATTCAGTCATAAAAAAGAATGAAATTTGCCATATGCAAAAACATGGATGAACCTAGAGGGTACTATGCTATGTGAAATAAGTCAGACAGAGAAAGACAAATACTATATGATTTCACTTATATGTGGAATCTAAAAAACAAATGAACAAACATAACAAAACAAAAACAGAATTACAGATACGGAGAACAAACAGGGGGGTGAGAGGGTGAGGGAAATAGGTAAGGGAGATTAAGAGGTACACACTTCCAGTTGCAAAATAAATGAGTCACCAGTATGAAATGTAAGATGTGGGGAATACAGTCAATAATTATGTAATATCTTTGTATGGTGACTGATGGTAACTAGACTTATTGTAATGATTATTTTGAGATGTATGGAAATGTCAAATCACTATGTTGTGTAACAGGAACTAACAGAGTGCTGTATGTCAATTATACTTCAAAAACAACAAACAAACTCATAGAAAAAGAGATCAGATTTGTTACCAGAGGTGGGGGTAAGGGGAAGGGGAATTGGATGAAGGTAGTCAAAAGTTACAGACTTCACGTTATAAGATAAATAAGTCCTAGGAATGTAACATACAACAAGATGAATATAATCAACTGTACTGTATGCTCTATATGAAAGTTGTGTAGAGAGGAAACCCTAAGAGTTCTCCTCTCAAGGAAAACAGTTTTTTCTATTTCTTTAATTTTGTATCTATAAGAGATGATGGATGTTCACTAAACGAATTGTGGTAATCATTTCATGATGTATGTAAGTCAAATCATTTTGCTGTACACAAAATATTTTTAAATACTATGTAATAAGCTGGGACACAGGCAGAGCAAATTCCCATAATTTGTCAAATGTAGTCATTAAAATTGTAATAAGATCTTGAGAGTTCCTGATTCCTGGAATGCAAAAAAACTATGAAGCTGGGTCCCTGTCATCATATGGTATATTTAAATACCCCTTTTAGACACACATCTCCCCATTCCACACCACACTCCCTATATGCAACATTGTCAAGCCCAGGCTCTTTCTCCCCACGGGCATAACTTAAGTCCATCTAGAAAATGATTTGATCTGCAGAATGCAGATCATTTTAAACTGGAAAGAAGAATAAAGCCTTGGAGACAGCACAGAATGTGGTTATAGTAGTCCAAGTTAAAAATGACTAGAGCATCAGCAGGGGATTTCACTGCTAGACTAGTGTGGTTATTAATGGACAAATGCTCTTTCCTCAACTGGGGAACTGCTTCTACTTTTTGTGGTTATGGGAATAGGAAATGGAAGGAGACAACACTTTACTGGCAGACACATTACTGACCCTGCAGAGGCAGCAAGAATAATGAGCAGAGAAGGTTTTAGAGGAGACAGTCCTGCCAAGCAGAATAACTGCTGCAGGAAGTGCAGGATTCTTTGGACATGATGGTGACTGGGTTGGGTCACCCTCTATTAGAGTAGGATGGATCAAGCAAAAGGACTGGTGAATAAAATCATCCTAGAATGTTGAAATCACTAGGTAAAAAGCCAAAACATCCTGATTCCTGTCCATTTGTGAGTCATGGTTATTGGAAGGAACCAACCTTTCACTTCACTTATGACATATCTTGACAATTACTTGCTACTCATATATCTGGTATGGTCCTGAGTTCAGATATTCATTCTGTAATCTGAGTATTCTTGATTTTTTTCTGCAATAAATATGGCTATCAAAATAATATAGAATGCAGATTTTAGACTAGTATAACTCTCCAAGATAATGTTTAAAATAAATTAAATGGTCAGGATTTTCTTTTAATTGCAGATTTTAGGAAATAATTTTGGCTGGAAAGAAACAAGTACTAAATGTATGCTTTTAGATTTGATGTTTTGCTTGTTTCACAACTCAAAATTGTTTACTTAGAATCAAATTCTTATGAAAAACATATTTGGAACTAGAGTCAATAAATATAATGCATGAAACAGATAAAGGAGGAATAAATAATGGAAGAACATAAATAAATAAAATTAAATGAGAAAGCAAGTCATGTCACTGTAGGCTAAATAATATCTAGAAGTGGCCCCTCCTTGGGAGATGATAACTCTGTTTAGTGTTTTTCCTTCTCTTTCTTTCACTTTGACTTTGGGAGCCCCGCAAATAGCTTTGCCTGGGAACAAAAATACAATTAAAGGAGTCAGGCGGAGGGACAAACCAGTCCTCACCTCTGCCACTAAGAACTTGAGGCATAAGTGGATAATTTCTGAAGCAAGATGGCTTTTGCAGAACTATGTTTTTGAGATGCTTAAAATTCTTCCACAAACAATATATTCTTCCACTTTTGATGTATTATTAAATTTTAGAGCAGAAATGTATCAAGGGTTTTGGGGCCTCCACAAAACAATTTGTTTAAATGAAACTGCCCCTGGAAAGGGTCATAACATTATCTGCAGACTCTTGGGCAGTTTTCTTTGTAATCGCGTTAGAAAATCTGGCTTTCTGGAAAGGAAAAATAAGATGATCCTCTAAGCGGCTATGGAAAAAGAAAACTAGGTACCTCAACTGGGAAGTAATGGACGTAGAAAGGAATCAGAAACGGCCTTTCCCTGGATCTCTGCCTTTTCTGCCATTTGCCCCACTCTGCCTACAAAGGGCTACAGCTCTGCCCACTCCTCCTGATGATATTATTGGCAGTCAGCTGAATGTCTGCACAGAGAACGCCACAGTCACGGCAAGATTGTTTCTGTATTGAAAAAGCAGAAACCAGCTTCTTGGCACTCCTTCAGAATAGATGTGATTTCCTAACAAAACAGGAATGCTCAATCAGAGGAGTTTTTGGAACTTTTCCATCTGCCATGAAACCTGGTGAATGGTCTGAGTTTTTCCAAAATTACTTGAAATGTAGCTGCTGGGAGGCTGTGCCGATTGTTCCAATTTTCCTTTCAATTTTGCATTTTGTTGGATGCTTCGCTCAAGTCTTCGGTGTAGTTCTATCATTAGTCAGAGCTGGAAGGTTTATTATTTATTTTGACAGTCACCAGCCTATTTTGTCAAGCAGTACACATTACTGCTCCATTTGACAGGTGTTACTCTTAAAATCCTTCAGTTTCTTTTTTCCCCCTCTGAGTGAGGCTTCTATATCTGCTGTCTTGTTTACCTTCCCAAAGGAAGCACAGTACATTTTCTGGTTGATAAAAGCTTTGTTTTGTTGTTACTTTTCAGTGACAGATTAAGCAGCCATTGGCCAAAGGGGGGAGAAAAAAACCTTTTTTTGATTTAATCTAAATTTTGGTGATGTGCTTAAGCTGGGATCCAACAGGCAATTAAAAAATAATAATAAAAATAAAAGAAAGGATAGTGAATGTAATGTAAATAGAGGAAAGAAAGTACTGCCGTTTCACCTACAATATATATATTGTGAGATTAGAAAGGTCAAAATGAGCTTTAAGTTTGGGGTAAAAAGAAATAAGCTGTATAAAATGTTCCAACTCTCCCAGAAGAAGATGCGTTGGCAATGATGATGTAGAAGAGGATACTGGCTCAGGTTAAAACTCAGGCCTTTCTGAGGAAGATGGTGTATGAACTCATTTTAAAATACAAATAGTAATACAGACAAAAGAAAAGATGGTGAAGAGCCTTCTATATTGATGCCAATATAGAGATGGGAATTTGATTTTGGACGTGCCGATTATAACCTATTATGAAACACTGGGGAATTATTTTTTTCCTGATGTTCATGGTTCCTCACTGTGACCTATTCAGTGCTCTAACTTCCTTTCCTGTTCAAATGTTACCTCCTCAGCAAGCCTTCTCTGACCACCCAATGCAAACACTTCTCTACCACCTCCTTGGCAGCTCACTATCAAGTCCTGTTTTATGTTTCTTAATAGAACGCTTCATTTCCTGTCAGGAAGAAAAAGCAAATATTTGTTTAATTATGTATTGTCAGTCTCTTCTCTCTTTTAGCAGTACTGGGTAACACAGTACCCTACACGTAGTGGACTAAAACAAAACACATTTATTATTTATTTTTTTGCGGTACGCGGGCCTCTCACTTTCGTGGCCTCTCCTGTCGCGGAGCACAGGCTCCGGACGCGCAGGCTCAGCGGCCACGGCTCACGGGCCCAGCCGCTCCGCGGCATGTGGGATCTTCCCGGACCAAGGCACGAACCCGCATCCCCTGCATCGGCAGGCGGACTCTCAACCACTACGCCACCAGGGAAGCCCGAAACACATTTATTAACCATGACTTTGTGATTCAGAAATTTGAGCAGGGCTCCTCGGAGATGACTTCTCTGTGCTCTGTTGTGTCGGTGGCGCTCACCCATTCAGATGGTAGCTGGGCTGGAGGATCAGGATGGCCTTACTCCCATGCTGGGGGCCTTAGTGCTGGGTTGTTGGCTGGGGCCTGTCTCTCCACATGGCCTCTTTCTCCAGATAGATAGCCTAGACTTCTTTACCAGGTGGCTCAGGATAGCAAAAGAATAAAAGCAGCAGCTGCCATGTCACATAAAGCCTAGGACCCGAACTAGTACAGCATCACTTTTCCCACATTCGATTGATCAAGTAAGTCTAACCCGTATTCCAAGGGAGAAAAAATAGGCTCCAATTTTTAATGTGAGGCGTTGCATGCATGCACAGGCACAGGAGGAATTGTTACAGCCCTCCTTGCCGACTATTCATCACACCTCCTAAAATGTGAATTTCCAGATGGCATCATTTAGTTGTGTGGAATCAAGAATACACTTGCTCATTTATTATTATTTTTCATTATGTCTACAGTGAGACAATGTTGAATACCATACCCACATCTCCAAGACTGATTTCTTTTTTTAACTAGGACTTTTAATCTCTATCTGATAATGGAATATTTCTTCTTATATGTCCTAGTATTGCTTCAGAAACAATATACACAAGTAAAGCCATCTCTCCTCCCATGCCAGCTTTTTCTCATAATTCTATTCTATAAATGCTATTATCTCAGACTTTTATTATCTCCAAGGCTATAAAATGTGGAGTTACCTTTCTCCTCCTTTTGCAATCAGATAGAAAGAGAACCACATTTGAAACTGGCTCTACCTTTTACTGGCAGTGTGAAAGTGAGTAAATCACTTAGCCTTTCTGACCCTATTTATTTATCACTTAAAACTGATATGATACTTTCATCTCAGGGTCATTGTGGAGATTAGTTTTGAAAAAACTTTGAAAAGGCCCGAACACATTAAGCACACACCAAATGCGAATGTCCAACTTCATGATGTCTTTCTCTAGGGCTCATGCGTCCCATACTTATTGCTAACATTTTCTGTATGCACTGCACCTCCACAATTAGAAACAGTAAACTCCCTGAAGGCAGTGACTCCCCAGATTCTTTTTTTTTTGCGGTACGCGGGCCTCTCACTGTTGTGGCCTCTCCCGTTGCGGAGCACAGGCTCCAGAGGCGCAGGCTCAGAGGTCATGGCTCACGGGCCCAGCCGCTCCACAGCATGTGGGATCCTCCTGGACCGAGTCGCGAACCCATGTCCCCTGCATCGGCAGGTGACTCTCAACCACTGCGCCACCAGGAAAGCCCCATCCCTAGATTCTTGACACACGATCACACACATCCAGAACTCAGAACGTGATAATGTCTGTCCGTTGACTTACATTAACATTAATTAAAAAGTTTAAATACCATTCTGGGGGCAGTAAATGTGAATTCACTGGCTTTTTGGAAAAAGAGGCAATATATATTAAATAGTTTTTCGTTGTTTTGTGTTCTACATTATGCTATGTTCTCTATACAGCAAACTCTACTGAAAAGAAAACTATACAGGAAAATAAGAGGGCTGGTAAATGTATCTTTTGGTGGGAGCATTTAATCCATTTACATTTAAAGTAATTATACATATGTATGTTCCGATTCCCATTTTCTTAATTGTTTTGGGTTTGTTATTGTAGATCTTTTCCTTCTCTTGTGTTTCTTGCCTAGAGAAGTTCCTTTAGCATTTGTTGTAAAGCTGGTTTGGTGGTGTTGAACTGTCTCAGCTTTTGCTTGTCTGTAAAGGTTTAAATTTCTCGATCAAATCTGAATGAAATCCCTGCTGGGTAGACTAATCTTGGTTGTAGGTTTTTCTCCTTCATCACTTTAAATATGTCCTGCCACTCCCTTCTGGCTTGCAGAGTTTCTGCTGAAAGATCAGCTGTTAACCTTATGGGGATTCCCTTGTGTGTTATTTGTTTTTTCCCTTGCTGCTTTTAATATGTTTTCTTTGTATTTAATTTTTGACAGTTTGATTAATATGTGTCTTGGTGTATTTCTCCTTGGATTTATCCTGTATGGGACTCTCTGTGCTTCCTGGACTTGATTAACTATTTCCTTTCCCATATTAGGGAAGTTTTCAACTATAATCTCTTCAAATATTTTCGCAGTCCCTTTCTTTTTCTCTTCTTCTTCTGGGACCCCTATAATTCGAATGTTGGTGCATTTAATGTTGTCCCAGAGGTCTCTGAGACTGTCCTCAGTTCTTTTCATTCTTTTTTATTTATTCTGCTCTGCAGTAGTTATTTCCACTATTTTATCTTCCAGGTCACTTATCCATTCTTCTGCCTCAGTTATTCTGCTATTTATCCCTTCTAGAGTATTTTTTTTTTTTTGTGGTACATGGGCGTCTCACTGTTGTGGCCTCTCCCATTGTGGAGCACAGACTCCGGATGCGCAGGCTCAGCAGCCATGGTTCACGGGCCCAGCTGCTCCGTGGCATGTGGGATCTTCCTGGACCGGGGCACGAACCCATGTTCCCTTCATCAGCAGGCGGAATTTCAACCACTGCACCACCAGGGAAGCCCTAGAGTATTTTTAATTTCATTTATTGGGTTGTTCATCATTGCTTGTTTCCTCTTTAGTTCTTCTAGGTCCTTGTTAAATGTTTCTTGCATTTTCTATATTCTATTTCCAAGATTTTGGATCATCTTTACTATCATTATTCTGAATTCTTTTTCAGGTAGCCTGCCTATTTCCTCTTCATTTGTTAGGTCTGGTGGGTTTTTTGTCTTGCTCCTTCATCTGCTGTGTGTTTTTCTGTCTTTTCATTTTGCTTATCTTACTGTGTTTGGGGTCTCCTTTTTGCAGGCTGCAGGTTCGTAGTTCCTGTTGTTTTTGGTGTCTGTCCCCAGTGGCTAAGGTTGGTTCAGTGGGTTGTGTAGGTTTCCTGGTGTAGGGGACTAGTGCCTGTGTTCTGGTGGATGAGGCTGGATCTGGTCTTTCTGGTGGGCAGGTCCACGTCTGGTGGTGTGTTTTGGGGTGTCTGTGGCCTTATTATGATTTTAGGCAGCCTCTCTGCTAATGGATGGGGCTGTGTTCCTGTCTTGCTAGTTGTTTGGCATAGGGTGTCCAGCACTGTAGCTTGCCGGTCGTTGAGTGAAGCTGGGTGTTGGTGTTGAGATGGAGATCTCTGGGAGATTTTCACTGTTTGATATTACGTGGAGCTGGGAGGTCTCTTGTGGACCAGTGTCCTGAAGTTGGCTCTCCCACCTCAGAGGCACAGCCCTGATGCCTGGCTGGAGCACAAAGAGACTGTCCTCCACACGGCTCAGAATAAAAGGGAGAAAAAATAGAATGAAAGAAAGAAAGAAAGAAAGAAAGAAAGAAGAAAGAAAGAGAATAAAATAAACTAAGATAAAATAAAGTTATTAAAATAAAAAATAAAACTAATTATTAAGAAAAAATTTTTAAAAAGTAATAAAAAACCATAAAACAGATGGAGAGAACCCTAGGACAAATGGTGAAAGCAAAGCTATACAGAGAAAATCTCACACAGAAGCATACACATACACACTCACAAAAAGAGGAAAAGGGGAAAAAATCATAAATCTTGCTCTCAAAGTCCACCTCCTCAGTTTGGGATGATTCGTTGTCTATTCATGTATTGCACAGAGGCAGGTACATCAAGTTGATTGTGGAGCTTTAATCCGCGGCTTCTGAGGCTGCTGGAAGAGATTTCCCTTTCTTTTCTTTGTTCGCACAGCTCCTGGAGTTCAGCTTTGGATTTGGCCCCGCCTCTGCGTGTAGGTTGCCTGAGGGCGTCTGCTCTTTGCTCAGACAGGACGGGGTTAAAGGAGCCGCTGATTCGGGGGCTCCGGCTCACTCAGGCCCGGGGGAGGGAGGGGCCCAGAGTGTGGGGTGAGCCTGCGGCGGCAGAGGCCGGCGTGACATTGCACCAGCCTGAGGCGTGCCGTGTGTTCTCCTGGGGAAGTTGTCCCTGGATCACGGGACCCTGGCCGTGGTGGGCTGCACAGGCTCCCGGGAGGGGAGGTGTGGATAGTGACCTGTGCTCGCACACAGGCTTCTTGGTGGCGGCGGCAGCAGCCTTAGCGTCTCCGGCCCGTCTCTGGGGTCCGCGCTGATAGCCGCGGCTCGCGCCCGTCTCTGGAGCTCCTTTAAGCTGAGGGCTGGTTATTGTAAAGGGGACGACTGATTTTGACGGCCAGAGGAAAGTTTTTCAAAACCTGATGCCAGATGTTGGGTCAATCTTGGGAGTTATATTCATTTTAGCTTTACATTAAGATCTTTATATCTCCTTTTTAAAAGTCCTTAATATGTCAGCAATGATAGTTTTAGGAAAAAACATTTTAGAGACCAAATACTTTTTTTTTCTTTCTCTGAAATATGATTATTTCAATTACTAGTAGCAACAATTAATCACTAAGTGATTCATCAGCCTGCAGCTGGGATTGGAGAGCTGACTTCCTTTCTTTATTCCTATTTTATGTTCTGTGCTCAGCAAGGATTGAGTAATAGCAAACTAATAACTTTTTCCTACCCTCAGCACCTTTTTCTCATACCAGCAAAGAAGAAAATTTTGAGTATTTTTTCCCAAGTACATTTTCCCTCACACATTTCTGAACGGAATTGTAGAATTACAAGTGTTAGTCCATTTGGCTATAAGAATAAGGCATTATAGAAAAAGATGGTTCCTTAAGATTTGACCTACCATTCTTAGTTATTTTTCAACTCATGCTCGAGGCATAGCTAAATAACTGACTCCAAATGGATAATGGTTTTCTATTTCTTGGCTACCTGGCATTTTGAACTTCATGTGAATGGCATGTAAAATGCTAGATTCATGTCCATGGTCAGAGAACAACTATTAGCAAATCCATTAGTTAGATATTGTATATACTTTTAAAGTTTTCAATAAGCTCCCCCCCGCTACTTCTAATGTATGAAGTCAAAACTAATTTAGAAATGTATCTGATTCATATGACTCCGGATTTACACTATATTAACATATACCCATCTACTCAGTAATGGATCATCTTCAGATGCTCTAGTGTTCTGATTATCAATATGTTTCATTGCCTAGAATTCAGTTAGAGGGTATTGTAACCTGTTACGTCATTCCTAGGAGGTGCCAGCAGGTTGGCCTGGGAGCAGCATACTCACCCCGCACTCCAGAAAAGGAGTAAATTCATTTAGAGCAAGGTTCTCATGTAAACAATCCATAGACTTAGAACCATCTACAAACATCAAAGCAGAATTTGTGTCACCGGGCGTTTTCTATACCCTTCGTCAATGTCTCCAACATATTAAAATAAATCCTCTTAGTGAAAATCTGAAGTTCTCTTCAGGACTGTGCTGAATTTCCTTCTATTTAATCACATTCATTTATTCATTTAATTAAAGCCCAGTATGCCTTGAAAATGTTAGCTACAGGATCTGTAGACTAAGGCTTTTTTTCTCCTACTCTCCTTAGTGTAACTGAAATTATAATTAGTATACATTAGCAATATTATACACGTCAAAAATTTAGAAGGGTCTGAGACGTACTCTACCTGTGTTGCAAGTTAACTTGCCGCAGTTTCGTGGGTGCTGGAAGAAGACAGGAGACTGCAGAAATAAAGGACTTTATTAGTCACAGCAATAGCAGTTGTCAGCATTTATGCTGGTGCCCCATAGGACAATGTGAAATGAGCCAAGTGCCTGCACGCACACAATGGTTTGTATTGCAGGAGTGGGATTCCAAACTTAGGGAAACTGAATCTTTTATAATGGGCAGTAAACCTGCCTGATCTTTGCCTCCAAGAGAAACACTATCTTTGTCATACTGAGCAATAAACAGGCAAGACCTATGGAGACGTGTCTTCTAATGATATCCACCTCTCCAACCAACACTGTCTTGGCATCCGGAAAATTTCTCCTCTGAGCATAGCCCTCTGTCAGCCACATTGATTAATCTGGCTGATAGAGATTAGGGCTAAATATGTTCCATTTGGCTCACACTACATTTCATTAAGGCTGATATCAATAGGGCTCTGAGCTGCAGTATGTGGAAGTTTGCAGTATTAACATCAACTGTCCCAGACCCAACCAGCTGAGCAGATCTCACAAACCATCTGGATCTACCTCAGAAATCTAGGTGTTTTTCTCCTTAAATTTCCACAATGACCTTTCAATTTGGCCTACGGCCTTAGTCTGATACCGCAGGAGTTTTAGAGATTACACAAGACTCTACCTTGGCACTCAAGGAGAAAATTTGAGGGCAATATCATCTGTCACAAGCCTGATCACTGAGTTACTACTAACCTGAATACATACCAGGACTGAGGCAGTGTCTTTGATCACCTCAACTAATATCAAAGACAAATTTTGTATCACCTTTTCTAGTTGGACAACTCACATTGTAGGGAAAACTGACTGCAAGGTGGGTGCAAGTACAAATCAGTTCCCTTTCTGGAAAGCTTGCCCAAGTAATCATTTTGGGAAGATGGTGCAGTCATCTAAGGGCTATGTTATTCTCTAGGAGTATTTCCTTAAAAACTTGGATGTCTCTTGTGACCACTCCTAAGGTTATAATCACCATTTGGGGGAGAGAAATAAGCTAATGCTTGGTTTCCACACAAGACATAGAGTCCTAAGTACACGTGGTATCCCTAAAAAGAAAGTGCTATTGGGGCCACTGAAGGGGGGCGGGTCTACATTATCCAGTAGCACATGTTGACTCCGCTCCAGTGTGGCCTCATAACCAGCTAGTAGATCTTATGTTTCTCAGTTTAGTTTGAACGATTGAATCTAGTTATTGTTTTTGAAGGTAATGTCTGAGGACAGTCAGTCTGCTCTGTCCTACTTTTCTGCATCATCAGCTGGGTGGCTTTTATCCACTCTGTAGCATCACTGAACTACAGTACTTGGCATAGGGGTGAAGCAGATACTAAAGGTGTTGACAGGAATTGTACTGTGAAGTGTAGGGACCAGGGCCATCATCTGCCCCTTTGATAGGCTTCTGGTAATTTTAAGAGGAATGGCAATCCAATGGTGACCAGAGCTGCCTGGTGGGGGAGAACAGATCCTGAAATCAGTTAAATTTAAGTGCTCATTAGTTTGAGAGAGATACATGAGGGCCTTTATCTTGAGGAAGACTCCAGGGATGGTCTGAAAGAAAAAAAAGTATTAATGTTACTTTCTCATCCATGTCTCCCGGAGTGTAAGATGTTCCCTCTCCAGTTCCAGGGTGATGCTCTTCCTCCACTGCCATAAAATATCTGTGTCCCATTACAGTAGCTATAACTTCACCTTTTTCAGTTATCCACTGCTCACACTCAGAAGGGATAGGTGCAGAAGTGCAAAAGTGACAAAGGCAATTTAATAGAACTTACAGAGCTCCCTTATTTCCCTCACTTTGGCCAGTGTGGGCTACTGTAGGGGATCTTGGCAAGCAATGTTCTCAACCAGGTGGTCGTTATCTTTATGATTTAACTATGTCACTGTTGCAAGAGGCATCTCTGGATGTATGGTGCTTCCCTTTGCCAGAGATTCCAATCAGCAATATCATCAGTCACAGAGGTCATTTGTGTAGAGATCATGCAAAGCTCACTTGATAGCTTCCAACCCACAGTTTTGGTGTGGGTCCCATTCAAAGGATGCATATTTGTGAACTAGCCAATATCATGTTCCAAGTAGAATGCCCACTCGAGACAGGTACAGTCTTCAATACTCAAAGAGTTCTATAAATTGTTGGATCTCTCTTTGAGGAGGGGCCAAGAGACAGCTTTTCCTTGATTGCCAGAGGGGTTGAGAGCTTTGATATACACTCACATAGTCTCAAGATACTCCTTGGCTAGCACGTCTCTAAATTTTGTTGGGGTTTATCAGCCACTCCTGCTGGGAGAAATGTAGTAACACTGAAGTCAAGACCATTTACACTGAGGCTTCAAAGTTGCAAACCTGCAGGCTGTCATCTATTTAGTGAAGACTTCAGACTTCATAAAGTAGAGACATTAATGTTACCTAGGCCACCCCCCTGAAGGCAAATGTCAGGGGAGCGTAGGTACCCCCAGGGGAGGACTGCAAATGCATACTGGAGGCCTTGCTGCATGAAGCTACACTGGTCTTGATCCTCAGGTGCCAGTGGGATAGAAAATAAAGCTTTGCCAATGTTTAACACAGCATACCAAGTGACATCAGTAGGTGTAATGGAAATCATCTGTGGGGCTATAGTAGCAACAACAAGACTCAGTTGCCAATAATCCACTCTAAGCCTCCATCTCCCATTATTATTTTTCACTGGCCACACAGGGCTGTGGTGGTGGTATTGCAACCTATCCTTGCTATCTTTAAGACCTTGAGACTGACTTCCACTTGTCGTCCTTGGATTATACATCACTTCTGATGGACCACCTTGGAGGAGACAGGCAGAGGATCTGGTTTACATGTCCCACTAACAGTTTTCTCTATGTGACACCTCCTAATTGGGAGAATCCACTCTGGATTCAGTAAACACATATAAATTAATAAAAGTGTACATTCAGGAGCAGAAATCACAACAGTACATTGAACTGACCCAAAGGGCCCCATCCACAAGACATATTAACTCCCCTTCCCTAATGTGTACCCAGCCTAAATCTCATTACCTAAATCTGGGTATCCCTTGAACTACAGAATCAGGAGGGATTGTGACTTGGGACCTTTCTCCAACAGAATTATACATGTTTGAATTTTTTCCTTCCTCCAAATTCCCCTGCAAATCTAGATGGAAGCATATGGCCTTTGGTTTTTCATGGAGTCAAGGGACACCTAGAACTCATCCAAAATCATCTTTCCCTTTAAAGTGGCTGAAGACAGGTTAATGAAGAGGGCGGAATGAGAGAGCCTGGAGGAATCAGAAAGCAAGTCATGTTTACTTTCCATTGTGAGCAGAGTGGTGTCTACATACAGCTCAACTAAATGAACCTCCAATGTTTTCAGTCCACCCAAAGCCATATATGAGCACCAAGATGACACACACCGACACCAGCTATTTTAGCTTTGGGGAACCTTTGATCCAACTGCCATAGTCACATTGCTTTCTGGTCGAGGCTGTGGATTTATTCCCTTTGGATTGTTTGGATGTGACATATGCAGTGGAGACTTCTTTTATTCCACCTTAATCTAGGACATCTGAAGTTCCATTATCAAAATAACAACTTAAGTTCCTTCCCAGTTTCAATGTAAGGCCTAGGGGAGTTTTCCAAAGTGACATTGCTTACTGAACAAATTTACTAGGCTTCTTTGGGTCCATTTCTTACTCATTAGTGGGTCACTTTCATCAGCATTGTAAAGCTCACCCAGGGCAGTAAGAGCACAAATCCTTATCAATGCTGCTTTCTCAAAGGAGTTTTCTTTCTCATGGAAATCTGCCTGAAAGGGTCAAAGCTCCCCCATAGTAGCTAGGACCCCCTGCACAAAGCCCTGAGACCATTTATTGTCGTCTCTGAAAACATCTAGTGTTGGCATGCTAGACTGCAGAAGGCACTAAGTCACAAGACCACCCTTCTATCGCCATTCTTCCTTAATAGGTATTATATGCCCAAGTCAGGCATTATTTCCCATGTCTCATCTACCCAGCCAACTAACCAAAATTCTAATGGCTTGCCTACTTTCTACTCTCAGTGGTCATGAAGTCATGAAGTTCCCTCTACTCTTCCTTCAGCACATCTCTTTTTTTTTTTTTTTTTGCGGTACGCGGGCCTCTCACTGTTGTGGCCTCTCCCTTTGCGGAGCACAGGCTCCGGACGCGCAGGCTCAGCGGCCATGGCTCACGGGCCCAGCCTCTCCGCGGCATGTGGAATCTTCCCGGACCGGGGCACGAACCTGTGTCCCCTGCATCGGCAGGCGGACTCTCAACCACTACACCAACAGGGAAGCCCATCAGCACATCTCTATTTAATGAATGGTGGTAGAACTTTCTGCCACCGAACTCCAGGACAAGTCCTAGTACCAGTTAATGCAAAGAAATAGGCCTGAGGATGATCAGTGGATGAGAGCCTTCAGTTTCCCCTCTTACAAAAGAATTAGCAATACCTAGGGCATCATTTGAAATTGTCTTTACATCTACTTCCTAGTGCTTGGCCTGAAATCATCTCCACAATTCCTCTTAAGTAAAAGAAAATAAAATGGAGGACTTTTTATACCCGCTTGATCTTCTCACATAAACTTCCCTCTTCTCCTGTTAATCAGCCATGAGACCCTTATCTTTATTCTTGCAGAAAGCCATGTCTCCACCAGCATCCCATCTCTCAGGACAATGGAGGGGTTTGAGATTTTACCTGACTAGCAAGTTATTCTGCCTCTCTTTCATAGATACTCAGAGAAGGCAAAAAATAAATAAATAAAAAATAAACCCCTGGGATAGGAGACAAAGGACTTTATTATTTCCAATGACAGTAATAGCCAGACTGTCAGTGTTTGCACTGGTTCCCCAAGCTCCAATTCCCACAGGGTGGCACGAAGAGGTTTAGCTGACATCTGAACATGTAGTGGGTTACAGTACGAGACACAAAACATGAGTTAGAGAAACCAAGTCCTCTGTAATAGGTAGAAAACATGACTACGTTTTAACCAAAGATAAACATGTTTTCTTTATACTGGGCAGTGATATAAACAAACAAGAACAACAAAAACAAAGAAACAAAACAAAAAATAAAACTGCCTTTTGCTCCAGAGGCAGAAACTACCTCTATCTCCTGAGGTTGTTTGCTATACTAACATCCTTGAAATAATAGTCCAGAACAAAGGCCTGTGCCTCTGCTCATAAAGCATGCAGAAATGTGAGAAACTCGTGGATAACTGTCTCCCAAAAACGTTCCCCTGTAAAAATGTATTAAAGTGCATTTTCTGTCTATGTTTTTGTTTCTGTCTCTGTCTCTTTCTCGTACACAAACACACACACACACACACACACACACACACACACACCCCCAAAACGTTGAAGAAGTGGTTTTGAGGTATCTTATAGCTTTAAAATAATTCCAAGAAGTTTTACAATAAAAATATCAGGATATTCATATAATATGAACGTCAGAATTTCTTTAATAGTTTATAAAATAAAAAAACCTGTTTTTCCAGTAATTATTAATGGGAAATGGAATGAATTCTAACTATATTAATAACATAGATAAGAAGAATGACTGCAGGGACTGACATGGGGAAATATCCAAAGTCACAGATCAGGAGCATTATGTGCAGCTAAGCAGGTATCAAGCTGGGAAAATTGGCTGGAATGAGAAAGTTTGGCAAATATTTGAAAAAAGAAAACAATTTGAGTTAAATTTATAAACGAAAAGAAATCCAGTCAGTTAAGTGATGGAGGATGAGTGAGGATGAAGCAGTACCACTTCACTGAGCAAGATAATAATCTGCTCAGAGTATTCTGGACCCTGGAATTTTAGAGACTAAAGATTTAAGGTGGCTATAAAAGAATGAATTGTAGTGGTTGACACAGGAAGGATGAATAAGGATATCAATTGATGCCTACTCAATGTAAGGAAAATCTGGCAATATTTCAGAGATGATGAGAGTCCAAACTATATATGGAAGAAGAAAAAATTCTTCTCGAAATGTTTCAGTACAGAAGCCATTTAACTCACGTGGACGTGAAGGTCTTTGGGACAGCCATCTATTTCACAGGACATAAAGATCTTCTCTAGAGGGAGTTAACAGATTTGGCCCTCCCAGCTCCTGTCTGAAGATATATGCAGCACAAGTTTAGGAAATGCCTATTATTATATTGTTTTATTGTATCATAAATATTCATAGCATCATACCACAGAGGAAAATTGTGCCAAAGGAGAGATAGAATTCCAGCATCAATGAGCTTATGGAGCAATGTAATATTCAGAAAGAACAGGAGAAATGTAATATACTGACTTTTAATTTTTATTTGAGACTGATGCTCATGGCTATCTAAAGCTAGCCTCATTAGCAGAGGAGCAAAATAAATATACCAGTACAGGAGGGAAGCACACTACAAATTCCAAATTCTAGATTTGACAGACTTATTTATTGCATACATATGATGAAAATGTAACTATTACCATTTATAATTATGCTTTGCAGTCAGGTTTTGTTTTTTCCTTTGTAAAAATGCACATATGTAATGTGCAAGAGACATTGGATAAGGACAGTTTAATTATCCTCTCAAAAACAAATATCTTTGTACAGTCAAAGGTACCACACAAGGTGTACACATAAGATGGGCATTTCCTTTTTGATATTCCCATCTGGGCCTGCCTTGAAACTGAAAACTAAAAGGGGCAAATGCAGAAGTTAATACATCAAGACTTAGTCTTCCTAAAATATTTTGCATCTCAAGAATAAACCCGTAATGAAATACATTTCATTTCGGCTTAGCTTTCTCAAAAGCCACCTACTCCAATTGCTTCAAATCATGCTGCCTATGCAATCTATCTTGCAACAAAGTCTAAATTAGTTTGTATCTGTATTACAGAAGCTAAACACAGCTGAAAGGTAGGTCTGTGAAAAGACATTTGTGTACATTGTCATATACACAACAAAGCAGATCTTCTGGTTTGAATTCCAACTTTGGGATCCAGTTCTATCAGTAGCTTTGTGTAGACATGAGCATACAGTGGAACTGACTTTGAATTCTAAGAATGTGGGTCCAGTTTGATTATATTTGCAATGTCTCTATGCAAACCACTAGAGGAAGGGGCATTGTCAAATAAATAATAATAATATAATAGCTAACATTTATTCATTTTTTTCTACTTATCAGGCATGAGATAAACATTTATATGCAATTTCTTATTTAATTCTCACCCCAGTCCTATGAGGCAGGTACAATTATCTATTATCTCTATTATATACATGAGAGAAAGCAGGCTTAGAAGGTTATGTAACCTTCCCGAACTCATAAACCTGTTAAAAGATAGTATCAGGACTTAGGCCAAGGTCTCTATGAACTTGGAATCCAAAATCTATGAATGACCTTGAGAAACACTTAAGTACAATCTAGGATTCTGCAAAGAAATGAATCTAAAATTGACTAGAGAAAGAAAGATGAGTCATGCAATTCAAACTCAATTTGTTAGAACATATTATTAAAAATGTTTTGTTATACTCTCCCACACTGGGAAGTTATCTTTATCAAGAATCCTGAGTCACGGAGTGCAAATCCAACCTGGCAAAGTGCCCTGCAAATACAAGCTGCTGTAGGTGATTCAGCATGAAACATCACCTTTTTCAGAATCTCACATTCAGTCCATTATTATAATTCCAATGGTACTGTCAATATCTCAATTTTATAGCTGAGTATCTCAACAATACCTTGTTATATAAAATTTTCTTAATTTAAAGAAATACCTTATAAAAGTTTTAAGTTAAATATAGAGTCTATGTTTAGGGCAAACCATTGAGTATAGAGCAGACTTACTTAGGAATTCAATACATATTGATCAGAAATAATAGTTTTTTAATCTTGCAAAATGACTTACCTAATAAAATGTTTAAATAACGTTTATAATAAATACAGATTGAAGCTGGACAATTACATGATTTAATCGTGCTCTAATATCTGAATTATTTTCCTTCAAAAGTAAAATGAACTCTGATTAAAATTTTAATGGAGTAAATTAATCATCACTTCATATGAAAGTTATAAAAAAGTATTAAAAATAACTGGAACTACAATAATTTGTTAATGGATACACAAGATAAAAGATGTAAATTTTAACATCAAAATTATAAAATGTGTGTGTGCATGAGTGGGATAGTAAAAATGTAAAGCTTTATTATGCATTCAAAGTTAATTTATTAACAAGCTTAAAATAAACTGTTACAAATATGAGATGTTTTATGTAAGCCTCATGGTAATCACAAAGCAAAAACCTATGTAAATACACAAAAGATAAAGAGAAGGGAATCAAGGCATACCACTACAGAAAATCATCATATCAAAAGAAGAGAGCAAGGGAAGAAGAAAGAAACAAAGGAATTATAAAACAGTCACAGAACAACAAATAAAATGGAGAAATAAGTCTTTACCTTTCAACAATTACTCTAAATGTAACTGGACTAAATTCTCCAATCAAAAGGCATAGAGTAGCTGAATGGGTTAAAAAACACAACATTCAAATATATGCTAACTACAAGAGACTTCAGCTTTAAGGACACATACAGACTGAAACTGAAGGGATGGAAGAAGGTATTCCATGAAATGAAGCCCCAAAGAGGGTAGGGGTAGCTATACTTATACCAGATAAAATAGTCTGCAATAAGAGACAAAGGAGGTTATTATATAATATTAAAGGAGGCAATCCAACAAAAGGATATAACATTTGTAAGTATTTATGTACCCATATTGGATCCCCTAAATATATAAGGCAAATATTAACAGATCTGAAGAGAGAAATAGACAGCAGTACAATAATAGTAGAGGACTTTGATAGCCTACTTTCAACAATTGATAGATCATCCAGATGAAAAAATCAATAAGGAAACATTGGACTTAAACTACACACTAGACCAGATGGACCTAACAGACATATACAAAACATTCCATCCAAAAACACAGAATAGGCATTCTTCTCAATTGCACATAGAACATTCTCCAGGATATATCATGTGTTGAATCTGAACGAGGCTGCAGCACCTGTGCAGACATGGCCAAGTGGGGCAGGGGACCTGCCCTGGATCATGGAGGAGTGGGAGAACAGACCAACATGAACGACTGGCAATGGACAGAGCAGGATGTCACCAGCTGGTCCAAGGGGAAGTTCCATGAGCTACTGGTGGTCGCTGTTGTAGAGAATAGGCTGGCTGCTGCAAGATCAGTAAGCTGAAGCAAGTGGAAGGTGAGGTTTTCTGCAGCAGCTGGAAAGGAAAGCTTATTTCATTTTATGATTGAATATCAAACTGGGTTATAAAGGTATAATTAAAGAATCTAGAGCAAAGCACAAGGGATTGATAGAAATATTCAACCTTTCTGAAGAAAATGAGGTAGATGACATTGAGGCAAGTGTGAGTAAAAATAAAGATGGGGACATTATGAAAACTGAAGGTACTGTCAAGAGCAGGGAAGCTTTTTGAGATTGCCTGAAGGCATGTAGGAAGGAATTTAAGATGGGAATGATTTACTAACAAAGCTATGACAACTCAGGAATTGCCACTTGTTAAAAGGAGACTGAGTGAGAATACCTTGCAGGCCTCATCTCCCATGGCATTGGGCATCAGGATTCCCAATGTGGTGGCACTGCACATGATGGAACTATTTGATACATTTGTAGAGAAGCTGTATAGTGTCTTCAATGTGAAAGTTTGGTGCACAAATTTTACAAGGTTCCTGCTGTATTAGAAGATGAAAAGGGAAGGAAATCACAAATGTTTGATGGGAAAATCACCGTTGTATATGGAATTGTTAACAAATGAAAATATAATCATTGAGTGGAGATGTAGGAACTGGCCAGAAGTTGAACTGAATTTTGTGCCCCATCCAAAGTAAGTGAAATTACAATTGAAATGTAAAGGACTTCCTGTTTGTAAAGAAGAAAACATGAGATTCTGTTGGCAGAAGCAGCATTTTGAAGAAATGAAAGGTTTACTGCAGCTGACCACCCTAGATGGTTGAATTAGTTAGAAGATTTTATAAGGGTATTACTTTTTGTAATCAGAAAGTGTCAAGTTAACATTTTCCCTATTATTAATTTTAAAAATGAAGATAAAAACTCTTAATTCATATTGGATGAAATCCATGAACTTATACAGAATTTAAAGCATTGTTTGTATCTTTACTATGACTAGACTCTGCATTGAGTTAAAAGCAGCAAGCAACCTGAAATTAGGTATTAACATTACCTCCCATAGATGATTCTCTGGGGATAGATTGAGTCCCTGAGTACAGATAGTTGAAGTTTCCCAAGCTAAAGATTGTCCTAGAAAACTTACTTTCAGCTGTGGTTTTAGCTCAGGAAGACAAAAATAATAAATGGCATGTTGGTACCATTTCCCTTAAAAAACAAACAAAAAATTATCTTTCTTTTTCCTCTAAAATATATTTGCTTTTTTTCTTTGTGTTTTTATGTTTTGGTAGATAAATTCTACCTGACTTCTCATTGTTTACTTGAAAAGAGCAACAAACTTACTATCTGTTTAAATTATTCTCCTAAAAAGTCAGCAAAAAAAATTAAGCACAGTGTTTACTGTACTAGTAGTACTTTAGAACTGAAGAAGTCATTTTTGTTTACATTTTGAAATTGAACCCAGAAAGGAAATAGCCCATTCATTATAGGGCTACAAAGTTCAAACTACAATTTTTTAACAACCCCTTCATTCTCCCTCTTCTGTGAATACTGGATGGATATCAATAATATATTAGCTTCAAAACGGAAAGAGTTAAAAAACTACATAATGGACTGGGCAGGGAAACAAAAGACCCAGGTTGTGCTCCCAGATTACTGCTAGTACTAGTCTGGGCCTCATTTGTAAGGTCACAGTAATCCTAACAAACCTCATTCTCACCTTCCTGCAGTGTGAAGAAACCATACAAATAACTATGAAATAAAGCCCTTAGCTGTTCTTCAGCATTCCAGCTTGGTCATGGAATCTCTATCTGTGCATAGACAGGTCTGATGCTCACTAGAGGGTTGGAAATAATCACAGAAGGGGCCAGACTTGGACACAGCTCAGTCAGAAAGCTCTGTGTAAAATGAGAAAAAGGGTTTCCTTGAACGTGGGGATCAGTTTAGAATGCTCACAAGCTTCATGAACAAATCGAGATGGTCTCTGAGGTAAACCCTCAAAGTCTCCCAGGAGTTCTTGGACTAGGAGGTGTTCATCCATGACTCTACTATAAACTTGCTTGGTCCCTTGGTGGAAATAATTCTTCCAGAATTTTTTTCAACCTCGAAATATATATCTGTGCAAAATTTCTTGGCTGGAAATGCTTCTGTGCTACTGACTCCCTCCCTGAGATACAGGTAACCCACACATACCGAGACATAAGCACTGATCAACTGCCTCTAAATTTCCAGAGAACTGAGGCCTGTTCTCAGCATAAGAAGTCCAATCTCCCAGGGGCCTGTGCAGAAGCAGCCAATCGAGAGGTGCCCAGGCTTTATGTGAAGGAGATTCATATGTTGCCTTGTATCCTGCAACCTTGTTATAATCACTTATTAAC
Source organism: Aethalodelphis obliquidens (assembly GCF_003676395.1). Taxonomy (NCBI): domain Eukaryota; kingdom Metazoa; phylum Chordata; class Mammalia; order Artiodactyla; family Delphinidae; genus Aethalodelphis; species Aethalodelphis obliquidens. The sequence goes on along the minus strand of NW_020837947.1, from coordinate 62,752,226 downwards.
TCCATCTTCTTTTTTTTTTGGTCCACTCATTTGGATTTTCTAAACAGTTGTCTTCTATGAACAAACACAGTTTTATTTCTTCCTTCCCAAGCTGTATATCTTTTATTTCCTTTTCTTTTCTTGTTGCATTAGCTAGTACTTCCAGTACAATGGTGAAAAAGAGTTGGTTAGGGAGGATATCCTTGCCTTGTACTTGTAGGAAAGGTTTTATGTTAGCTGTAGGTTTTTTGATGAGAATATTTATCAAATTGGGGAAATTATCCTCCGTTCCTTGTCTGCTGTTTTTATCATGAATGGGTGTTGGATTTTGCCAAGTGCCTTTCTGCATCTAATGATATAATCATATGATTTTTTTTGTTTATTGATGTAATTGATTACATTATTTAATTTTTGAATGTTGAGCTAACCTGGCATACCTGGGAAAAATCTCACTTGGTCATGGTATATAATACATTTTATACATTGTGGGATTCAATTTGCAAATATTCTGTTGAGAATTTTTGCATCAATGTTCAAGAGAGATAATGGTCTTAGTTTTCTTTTCTGGTAATGTCTTTGTCTGGTTTTGATATTAGGGTAATTCTGGCCTTAAAGAATGAGTTAGATTGTACCTCCCCTGTTTCTATCATCTTTAAAAGATTTTAGAGAATTAGTACAAATTCTTCCTTAAATGTTTGGTAGAATTCACTGGTCTGGTGCTTTATGTTTTGGAAGGTTATTAATTGTTAATTCAACTTCTGTAATAGGTTTAGACTGACTCAGATTGTTTCTTTTTGGGTGAAAAATTGGGTCATTCAAGGAATTTGTCCATTCCATCTAGGTTTTCAGATTTGTGGGCATAGTGTTGTTTACAGTATTCCTTTAACTTTCTTTTAACGTCCAAAGGATCTCTAGTGAGGCCTTTGCTTTCATTTCTGATACAGTGCTTTTTATCCTCTTTTTTCTTAGCCTGCTAGAGTTGTATACATATTTTTTCCTAATCTTTCCAAAGAATAAGATTTTAGTTTCATCAATTTTCTCCATTGATTTTCTGTTTTCAATTTTGTTGATTTCTGCTCTAATTCTAATGATTTATTTTCTTCAGCTTACTTTGGATTTAATTTGCTCTTCTTTTTCCAGTTTCCCAAGCTAGAAATGCAGATTATTGATTTAGATCTTTCCTCTTTTCTAATATATTTATTCAATGATATTTTCCTCTAAGCACTGCTTTCACTGTATCTCACAAATTTTGATAAGTTGTGTTTTCATTTAGTTCAAAATATTTTAAAATTTCTCTTGAGAATTTTTTCATTGACCTATGTGTTGTTTAGAAGTGTGTTGTTTAATCTCCACTTATTTGGGGATTTTCCAGTTATCTTCCTCTTACTTATTTCTAGTTTAACCCCACTGTAGTCTGAGAGCAGATAATGTGTGAACTCTATTCTCTTAAATTTGTTAAAGTGTGTTTTATGGCCCAGAACATGGCATCTTGGTGAATGTGTATTCTGCTGTTGTTGGTTGAAGCAGTCTATAGATGTCAACTATATCCAGTTGATTGATGGTGTTCTTGAATTCAACTGTGTCCTTACTGATTTGTTTCCTGCTGGATCTTCCACTTCTTATAAATTAGTATTTTTTTAATCCTTGAAATTCACACATTTCACCAGATTATGACTAACTAGATCCCCCCTCCCTCCTTCCTTCCTTCCTTCCCTTTCTGTCTCTTTCTTTCTACTTTTATTTTTTGTCCAGTATTGAAGGGACATTTTTAATCATCAGAATTGATCTTCAATTGGGGTAAATTTGTTGATTTTAATGTATACAAAACATTTTTCATTAAAATGATACATTGGACTGAAATTTCAATATTGTAAAGATCATTTCATACCAATTAATTTATTTTCAAATTATCATTGTACAGAAACACTTTATATTATTGGTATTATTTGTTTGTTAATTTTTTCTTCTCTGTATGTCATTTACCTTTTAATGTTTTATGGCATCTGTCATTTTACAGAAGTTTTAAATATTCTTGTAAGCAAAACTGTTACTGTTTTCTAGTTTTTTCCTTCCTAGGGAAAGTATTGTTTATGTCAAGGTTGTAGAAATACTCCCCTACAGACCTCCCAGAAATTCATTTATTTTCCTTTTTATTTAATGCTTCAATCCGTCCGGAAACTACTTGTGTGTGTGTGTGTGTCTGTGTGTGTGTGTGTGTGTGTGTGTGTGTTAGATCTCTAACCTGATCTTTTTTTGACACTAATCAATATATATCTTTTCCTCAATGATTTTAAAGATCATGCTCATGATAAGCAAAATTTGTACATGTACATAAATCTATTGTTATTTCATACTTCCTATTCTATTTTACTGACCTATTTGGCTATTTCTGTGTATACACTATAATGTTTTGCTTGTTTGACTTTATAGTATGATTTGACATTTTCCAGACCACTAATTCTCAATATTAAGTTGTTCCATATCACTAGGTAATATTGGGAAGGTGTGGGGGTATTTTATGGTGTCACAATGACTGATGGTGTGCCACTAGCATTTACCCAGTGAAAGCCAGAGATGTTAAGACATTCCAATAAGTAAAAGAGTCCCATCCAACAAAGAATTATTTTAACCAAAATGTTAACAATATCTCTATTTGAGAAAACTTGTTTAAGGAAAAGCAAAAATAAAACAAAGCAAAAAACAAAAAATATCAAATGAAAAAAGTTTAGAATCAGCTGGACAAATACAATTAAAAAGTGAATTTGAATTTTTTTTAAAAATTAACTGATTTGGAGGAGAACTAACAAGAAAAATTAAGAATTAGGATTGAAACTCCTCATTCAGGAAAAAAAAATCTTGGTATATTTCATGTCTTCAGGAAATATTTGCTCCCCCCCACTTAGGTTTTACACATCCTCATCAGATTAATCCATAGGAATCTTACAGGTTTTGCTACCACTGTGAATGGAATTTGTCCTTTATTTTACATCATAATTTTCTATTATATATTTTCACTGCGTTTTCTAGTAGTTGAATCTTGTATATATGAATGGGAAAGCCATTGATTTTTCTTTATTGGTGTACTCAATTACTTTTTAGAACTATTTTATTAGGCCTAATTTAAACATTTTGTTCCATTAATTCCCTTGTGTTTTTGAGATAGACGATCATGTTTTTTGCAAGAGTAATTTTTTCCTACCATTGTAATGTCTCATATATGTATTGCTTTGTATAATTACATTACCTAGGAACTCAGTCGGTAGTAATAGTGGCATGCTTCTCACTATAATGGCACTGCCACTAACATTTTAGCATCAAGTATATTGTTGGCTCTGTTCCTACTAGATATGCTTAACCAAATTTTCTTTCTATTCTAGCATATTAACTATTTTTATAAAGAAACTTCCATCTGAAGACAAGTATCAGCTCTGAGAAAAATACTCATTCAATTTTTATCACTTAATTGTTTAACATAAGATGAAAAGTGAAAGACATCTAATTGACTAATTTGTTTCAATAGCAGTTCTTAAATTAATTATAGTAACAATTGTCTAAATGCTCTCTTTTCTTTGTATTTACATATTTGTATTTTTTTTTCAAACTTAAAGTGGCTCTTGCCTCTCTACTACTACTACTACTACTAGTTAACTAACACCTAAAAGTGCATACTATATGCTGGGTACAACCTGTACCTGTTTTGTGTGTGTTACTCATCTTTTCCTCATGACATCCTCAGAGGTAGATATTATTATCTTCATTTTAGAGATAATGAACCAGTTACAGGAAGGATAAGTGACTTTCTCAAGGTCATACAACTGATAATTGAGCATATGGAAGATATTAAAGATGGCATATTAATCAAATGTCTCTTAATATCCCTTCCCCCTTAATCTCAAATAATGAATGCCTCTATTACATACCTGTGTATCACCAACAGAGATTACCTTTAGTTTCTCTTCTGTTTGCTTTGCATTCTTTTTCATGCTTACCCATGATCTATATTTGGATTTATGTCCTTTGGATTTATCATCTATCACTTTCTGGTGTGTGTAGCAGTGGTAGTATGTAGTGGCGGATCTGTACCATGGCACCATTGGTACCTAAGGGGCATCCAAACAAGTGCATTTCTTCAACATCATCTCGGCTGCAGTTCCTCCCACAAAGCTTCTGTTGTCTTCTGCCCATTTTCCTAGCAGGTCTTCCATCCTGCCAGTTAATTCTATGAACTATCCAACATTCCTTCAATAAATTAATTTTCTCCTTTTATTAGCTAGAAGAGCTGTTTTTGCTGCTCACAACGAAGATCGCAACCGAGAGAGAAATTGTTACCAAGGAATGGGGTGCATCAATAGATACCTGCAAGGGAATATGGGGACCATCAATTGTTTATCTGGCATAGCTGGGTCAGCTAGTCAAAATCTTGCTCAAATGCCAAGATGGGAATTCTTCAGCAGTGAAAAACCTAATCAAATCATTGCCTGTGGTCACCTGGCATCAAATGCACAGTGCAGGCATGACTTATGGGAATTGAGTTGCTCTTACCACAGAACAGTAGGATGACATGAGGAATTTATGGACTTAGGAAAGGAGCAGCTGTTTCAAACATAATGGGCAGCTTAAAGAAAGAGAATGACAAGTTAAAATCCTTGAATTCTAGGCTCATAGCACTGATTGAAATCCAGGGAGTTTCTAGGATCAAGATAAAAGAATCTCTTATCTTTTGTTGCTGCAGGGACTGAGCTGGGTAAAAAACAAAATGTGGTCTTAGAGATAGTAAAATTAAGACTATCAGTTGAATTCACAGCTTTTCCTTCTCTCTCATGTGGAAATTAAAGAACTGGTAGGAAGAGTATGTTGGCACCCTGAACAATTCCCACCCATAGTCCATTGACACTGAAGAACATGCAAAGAAGCATCCTCATTCCTCTCCCTAAAGACACCTATAGCCACTTACCAAGGTAAAGGTTCCCTGGTGAAAGGGAAATGCTTATTCAGGCTTTAAGCATATATTAACTCATTGTACCTATTGGAGGATACTCTTTCTTTACAACCTACAGGGCCACTTGTGAATCTCATGGTACAAAATAATGCCACAGGAAGTCCAGTTTTCTCTGGTGCTAGTATATCATGTAGACCTTGACAATTGTTTCACACTCCCTTAAGCAAGGACCTATAAGAATTTATGGGAAGTGGCTGCTAGTTTTTGTAGATAATAAGGAATCTCAAAGGATAAGTATTTGGAGAGGAAGGAGAAGCAGGGAAGAATTTTTTTGAAATGGGCTTGGAACATAAAGAATATACATGCTCAAAGGACATCTTCACTCATAATAATTAGGTAGACAAGAGAACATGATCTCTCAGTGTCAGTCGTCTCCCTTCTAAAATATCTTCAGCACTTGCCTAATGAACTATGTGGCTATGGTGAACAAGATGGATGCAATTCACAAGTGCAACAACACAGAAGTCCCTTTACCAGCGTATGAAGACATTTTTCCAAAAGTAGTAAATATGAACCTATAATATTGTACCATAATACCTCTGCACAACAGTTGATGATTTATTTTTTTTTCTTTTACTTCTTTTGTCGTGGAGAGTTCCTGTGATGTGGATTAGTTACTTATTCTGTATTTGGATTTAGATTTGATTTCTCCATTCATCATGCCTCAAGGCAGCATTTTCATGAATGTTGTAATCAACTGAATACCTTATTCAACATGATGATATCGCTCATAATTTCTTCCAAACAAGGAACTCAATTTCCCATGAAAGAAATACGACAATGGAGGTAGTGCTCTTAGGTTACTTTAGTCTTATCATATACCTTATTGAAGAATCAGTTATGGCACCAGATCATAGGATGCTACCTATGATTTGAAACATTGACCAGTATATGGTGCTATTTCTTTCATAATAAGTATATATAGTTCCCCCCAAAAAGGAATAAAATTGTAATTAGCACCTCTCACAGTTAAACCTAATCAGCCATTCTCATTTTTAGAAAAATTCTCATCCCTGAGATTGGGAACTACTAGTTTAGACATTAGTAATAACCATGGGAAAAATGTTCTATCAGGGGATTCAGCAATGCTTACATGGAAGTCAACAACACCATCTAGACAATTCAGTCTCATGAAACTGAGTCAGCAGGCAAAAAAAGGGGTTACTGTATTGGATTGGGTCATTAGATTCTGGAAATCAAGAGAAAAGAGAATAATGTTGCGTCAAGGAGGATGCGTTCTTAAATGGTCCCTGAGGATTTTTCATACAACCATATCTACTGGTAAAATACTGGGACTCTGGGCTTCCCTGGTGGCGCAGTGCTTGAGAGTCCGCCTGCCGATGCAGGGTCACGGGTTCGTGCCCCGGTCCGGGAAGATCCCGCATGCCGCGGAGCGGCTGGGCCCGTGAGCCATGGCCGCTGAGCCTGCGCGTCCGGAGCCTGTGCTCCGCAACGGGAGAGGCCACAACAGTGAGAGGCCCGCGTACCGCAAAAAAAAAAAAAAAAAATACTGGTACTCTGTATAGATTGGACTAGCAAGAACCTGGAACTCCTAGGAATAAAGGGTTGATCACTTTACTGGCTAAAGAACTCCACAACAGTTGATGGCAAAGGAAATATACAGTTTAAAGAAAAATAAAAGTGATATTGGGACTTCTCTGGCGGTCCAGTGGTTACAATTCCACGCTTCCAATGCAGGGGGCCCAGGTTTGATCTCTGGTTGGGGAACTAAGATCCCACATGCCTCACGGTGCAGACAAAAAAAAATAATAATAAAGTGATATATATATATATATATATATATATACACACACTCATATATACATATATGTATATATTATTTTGTGATCATTGTAAAAATGAGTATTGGCTCCAATGTATACATCTTTTTCTCTGCAAACTTTTTTATTTAAAATATATATACATAATTGTAACCTCTTTCTCCTTTCAGTTCCTTTTCTTTCAGTCACTACTGCCACAGGAATAAGTGATGGTTAACTTTATAATTTCAGACATATTTTGTTGAATATCAAGACCGGATTCAAGAGAACTAGGGTCAGGACGGATGTTACTGAAGGATCCTAGACTTGGAGCTAGATGCCGTGATGGAAGAGACATAGAGTTTTCTCTTTTTGAGACACTGGTAAAACGGACTTTTGCTATGAGAGGAAACTGCATTGTGGTAGGAGTTTTTTCTTTCAAAACAGGAAGAACATTTTATATGAATGTTGGATTGCCAAAGGGATAATTTTTAGTGAGCATATTTCAGGGCCAAAATACAAATGTTTAACTTATTTGGGAATAAAGTCTCCATTATGTAAATCTTGGAGGGAGCCAAGGTTCAAGGAGAGACAAAAGGGTCAAAGACTTTTTTCCTCTGACAGGTAGAGCAGGGCAAGGGACCTACATTTCACCAACCACATGCCCCCTTATCCCCTTTTCTCAATTTATTTAAGCTGAAAAAAAGTTTACGCATTTCCCCCAACTTCCACTTCCTGCCTCTGGCAACCACCAATCTGTTTTCTGTATCTAGAAGCTTGTGTTTTGCTTGTTTGTTTTTAGTTTTCATATATGAGAGGTCATGTGGTGTTTGTCTTTGTTTTATTTTGGCTGCGCTGGGTCTTCATTGGGGAGTGCAGGCTTCTCTAGGTGTGGCGTGCGGGCTTAACTCCCCAGCGGCATGTGGGATCTTAGTTCCCTGACCAGGGATTGAACCCACGTCCCCTGCATTGGAAGGCAGATTCTTAACCACTGGACCACCAGGGAAGTTCCGGTATTTGTCCCTCTATGTCCTTCACTTAGCATAACGCTCTTAATGTCCATCCATCATGTCACAAACACAGATTTCTTTCTTTTTTATGGCTGAATGCTATTCCATTGTATATGTATACCACAATTTCTTTATCTATTCATCCATCAATGGACACTTAGGTTGTTTCCATATAGTGGATACTGTAAATAATGCTGCAATGAACATGGGGGTACATATGTATTTTCAAATTTGTGTTTTTGATTTATTTGGATAAATACTCAGAAGTGGAATTGTTGGATCATATGGTAGTTCTATTTTTAATTTTTAAAGAAACCTCATGTTGTTTTCCATAGCGGCTGTACCAATTTAATCCCACCAGCAGTGCTCAAGGGTTCTTTTCTCCACATACTCATCAACACTTCTGATTTCTTGTATTTTTGGTAACAGCCATTCTAACAGGTGTGATGTGATATCTCATTATGCCTTTGATTTGCATTTCCATATGATTAATGATGCTGAGCATCTTTTCATGTACCTGTTTGCCATCTGTATGCTTCTTTGGAAAATTATCTATTCAGATCTTCTGCCCCTTATTTAACTGAAACATTTCATTTTATTTTATTTTTTGCTATTCAGTTGTATGGGTTCTTCATATGTTTTGGATATTAGCTTATTATCAGATATATAGTTGTATATATGTACATAATATATAATAATTTGCAAATATTTTCTCTCATTCAATATGTTGCCTTTTCATTTGGTTGATGGTTTCCTTTGCTGTGCAGAAGCTTTTTAGTTTGATGTAGTTTCACTTGTTTATTTCTGCTTCTGTTGCTTTCACTTTTAGTGTCAGATTCAAAAACTCATTACCAAGACCTATGTCAAGGGGTTTACTGCCTATGTTTTCTTCCAGGAGTTTTATGGTTTCAGATATTACATTCAAGTCTTTAATCCATTTTGAGTTAATTTTTGTTGTGGTCCAATTTAATTCTTTTGCATGTGGCTGTCTAATTTTTCCAATGCTATTTATTGAAGAGCTTGTTCCTTCCCCACTGTATTTTTGGCCCCTTTGTCATAAATTAATTGACCATATAAACATAGATTTATTTCTGGGCTTGTTATTCTGTTCCTTTGATCTATGTGTCTGCTTTTAATGCCAATACCATACTGTTTTAATCACTATAGCTTTGTAATATAGATTGAAATCAGAGACCATGATGCTTCCAGCATTGTCCTTTTTTTTTCTTTCTCAAGATTGCTTTGGCTATTTGTACTTGGTTTTGCATTTGTACAAATTTGTATTTGGTTCCATACAAATTTAAAATTGTTTCTTCTATTTCTGTGAAAAATACCATTGGGATTTTGATAGGGTTTGCACTGAATCTATACTTTGCTTTGGGTAGTATGGGCCTTATAACAATATTAATTCTTCCAGTTCATGAGCACAGAATACGTTTTCATTTATTTGTGTCCTCTTCAATTTCTTTCATTAATGTTTTGTAGTTCTCAGTATACAGATCTTTAACCTCCTTGGTTAAATTTATTTTTTGGTATTACATTCTTTTAGATGCAGTTGTAAATGGGATTGTTTTCTTAATTTCTCTTCCTGATAATTTGTTACTAGTGTATGGAAATGCAACAGATTTTTGCATATTGATTTTGTGTTCTGTAACTTTACTGAATTTGTTTATTAGTTCTAACAGATTCTTGATGAGTTTTTAAATTTTCCTATATATAAAATCATGCCCCTGACAAATAGTTACAGTTTAATTCTTCCTTTCCAATTTGGATACTTTATTTTTCTTGCCTAAATGCCACTCTAAAAGTCCCATATTATTACCTTTATCATGGCACTTCTTACATAATATTATAATTGCTTTCTTTGTCATATTAAATGCCCTATTAGAAATATGATAAAACTTACCTGCAGTTAAGGCAGACTAGCCTCACACAGGGCCTGGTGTACAGTGAAAACTCTGAAACTGTGTTTTCACTAAAGGAGTGTAATTGATTTTCTGGCTGTTACCCTATGCCAGTTATTAAGTCATTCCCTCTCAGCCATTGCCTCTCAGCTCAAACTCTCTCTTCTAGAGTGTTCTGTGATGCTGGGGTTGGAAATCTGTCAGCTTTGCAGTTGCCTCTCTGTTTGTGTTGGCCAGTAGGAAGCACAAAAGGGAGCTGTAAGGATGAAGGAGGAAGAGGGACTTGTTTCATTTTGTTTGCTCGCTGTTGGCTTCCTGTCCCTATCAGCATCACCTTGGCCTCTTCTCACCTCTTCCCTTTGGAGGCACTAGTTTGCTTTAGTGAAATGTTGAAGGGAGTTTGCAGTCTTTCAACACTTTCAACACCAGCCTTGCTGTGTGTGCCTGCAGAAACTCCAGCACCTTCTGATGTTGTTCAGTATCCCTCTTCAGGGTTCTGGGTCCTAGTCCGGTGACATTTCTCCCCCAAGCTAAGAGATACCAGTTTAGGTCAAGCAGTGGTCCCTTCTCTGAGGTCTGAGTTTCAACTCTGCAGGGCGCCTACTCCAAGTTTATACATTTGCACTCCTTCCCGAAGCCCTAGGATGGTAGCTGCAGACTGTTGACAGTCCTTCTATAATAACTTAATTTTTCTTTTTGCCTTTTTTCATTCTTCAATACCTAACTAACAATTCTTTACATATATTGTTTCTGTTAAGTTACCTCATTTTATTTTGTCTCCTGACTGATATAAACTCCTTCCCAGGTTAACAGATGGAAAATCATGTTTGATGGGACCTAGAACTTCTGTTGTGGCCTATTTAAACCCCAACTGGCTCTGAAAAGTGCATCTTTCTGCGTATGTTTCTGTATGTGATATATTGACTCAGAAAACTAGAAAAATCCAGGTGCTAAAGCCAATTTGAATTGCATTTCCAGTATTCACGATCAAAAGATGTAATGAGGATGTTCATATTTTACTATTTTTCTTTTTGTATTGTTTGAATAATCTACAAGAGAATCATGTATCAATCAAGGTCCTGTAGAAAACAGACTACTTATTCAAATTGGATAATTTTAGATAAATTTAATTAAAGGAATATTTACAAAAGCTAGCCTAGGGTATAGGGAAACCAGAGAGATAATGCAGTTCCCCAAGTCAAGTTACACGGAGAGAGATCTGTTACCACTCTTAGATCTGAAAGGACTAAAACCCATAGAGAGATCTGTTGGTAAGAATCACATGCCAGGGGGCTTCCCTGGTGGCGCAGTGGTTGAGAATCTGCCTGCCAATGCAGGAGACACGGGTTTGAGCCCTGGTCTGGGAGAATCCCACATGCCGCGGAGCAATTAGGCCCATGAGCCACAACTACTGAGCCTGCGCGTCTGGAGCTTGTGCTCCGCAGCAAGAGAGGCCGCGATAGTGAGAGGCCCCTGCTTGCCACAACTAGATAAAGCCCTCGCACAAAAACGAAGACCCAACACAGCCAAAAATTAATTAATTAATTAATAAACTCCTACCCCCAACATCTTCTTTAAAAAAAAAAGAATCACATGCCAGGAGCTGTGACCTTTGGCTGAGGTACACAGTCAACCTGCAGAGAAGGAGATAGGGAATAAACTCCCCTACCCACTTCTGATCTCCCGCCAGGGGTCTGCATTAGCAGAAATCAACTGGAAACTAGAGGGCAAGGAATTGCTCGATGCAGGTCACAGAAGTCAGTCTCCTAGAGGTCTAGCAGGGTAGAGAAAAGGGAACAGAGGATCTGGAGGAGGGAATGGGGGATATCTTGCACAACTGGGTTAATTTCAAATGCAATGAAAATGTTTTTAATAACAGCGACATATTCAGGAAGAAATTCTTTTGAATAAATGAAGAAAATATACTGAGGGCAGCAAGAGGCTGGGGTGGGAAGCGGAGAGGAACACATTCACAAAACATCTCTGGAAACACAGAAGTTAAATATCAAAGAGAAAAACTGTCATCTGAAAACATGAAAGGAGTTGGAAATATAAGTGTTCTAACATTTTTATTTTTAACAATAAATACAGATTTTTAACAAACTCCCATCTTGATTCTGGAAAGCATTTTAGTGGTAAGTAGCATAAAGAAACACTGAAACAGTTTGATAAATACCTCCACGCATATATAACGTGTATATATGTATGTTTAACATTTCAAAATATAATATGTGGTAAGTTGCAGAGCATTTATAATTAATAAAGCTGTTTTCACAACCCTCTAGAAGAATATTTTTCCAGGATAGCTGACTGCATAATGCTGAGCATGATTTATTTATAGAGTACTAATGAAGACATATCTAATCATCATAATTAATTGGTATTTTTGTGCTTTGAGGCCTAATCACAAAATCTTTCATATGCTGGCTCAAAGTAACCTGGCTATGGGGCAAACATTTAGGACAATCCCTGTTTGTTGTTTCTAATATACAACTCTATCATACTGATTTATTTATTCAACATTTCTAGCTGTTCTTATATGATGGCAGTATAGGAAGCCCATCTGGTCAATCCATGTTTTAAAAAAGACTTTCTTGAATGAACCAACCAACAAAAAGAAACCAGAGGAATTACATTTGGCATAGCAGATGAAAACTTGAGGTGTTTACATTATTTATTGTGTTGCATTATTATCAGATATTTATAAGAATTTTGATTATCTTGAAGTCAAAGCAGACTTTTAAAGGAGCTTAAAATATACATTTCTCCCGTCATATTTACTTGTTAACTTTCCTTTCTCTTTTACTTGTATGAAAAGTAATTCAAACACATCATTATAAGACAGATTAGGATTTTATTTATTTTGTCTACCTTGTTATAATTATTGAGAGTTTCTGAGGAAGACCCTCACAGTATTTTCTTTCATGTTTGGATACTGAAATAGGAAGAAATTACACAAAGAATAAACATGGATACCAAGTGTCTCTTTTATTATGAATAAAAGTCAGGTTTAGGACATGCATTATAGTTTCAAAATTAGACTGGTCCTTACCTTCCATTCATAGGCAGCCTCGTGTGGAGACTTGTCCTGGGAGAACAGGGTATAACTCATGCTCTCTTTCAGCAGCTTTCCCAGAAGAGGAAGAAGGGCAGAGTGGAGTCACATATGCCCAGCTATTCTTTGCCAAATTTACAAATTCCTTAGATCACTCCACTTCCCAAGGACAGAAGGAGCAAAGAGAGAGAAACCAGTTATCGATACACTAATTGAGCTCCTTTTCAAGGAGAGTTGGGGATAAACGTTTTAGTTCTGCTAAAAAGAAACAAAGAAAAACAATATTTTATATTTGCTAACAGCTGTGTTCAGATTAAATGATTCTTTGAATATTTTAGGATTAAAATATTCTTAACATTTCTTCTTATATGTCTAGTGTTAATTCATTGATCCAAAATATGGTTACTAAAAGAGGGGATAAACACTTGGCTATTAAGATTCCCTCCCTTTGCTATTCACCCAGGTAAAGTGTGTGGTAAAAGTTAATTATACTGTGGGTCTCATGGAGCAAGAGTTGTGACCAGAGGATGAGCAGATGGCTAGTGTGGTCTTCCACAGTGAACCGGTTTCTTCAAAAGTAGCCAGGTGGTGACCATAGTAGGCAGGTGATCGGGTGTAGACATGACAGAAAATAGCCAACGTCATCCCACTGACTTCAACAGGGTCTATGTATTGTATTTTTTCAGGATATTCTGACACAGGGCATCATTCAGGATGTTCAGAATTTGCCTTTACCAACACTGTAATGGTAATGGGTAATCCTAAATATCCAGCTGTTGTGAAAACTAAGATGGGCCAACCTGATCCTGCTTGGCTGTAAGGAAGGCAGTCAACAGAGATTTTCAGCAGTCAGCACTTTCAGGATGTGTCTCAACTCCAGTGAGCCACTATGCTTCCCCCAACAGCCTCCATCCAGTGGCTGAGTGAGGTGTGGGTAAAAAGGCCAGGCCATTTTGGCCCAAGGCAGGTCAACTCTGATACTCTGATGGGCAAGATGGGTCCAGACTTTGTCAGGTCTGCATCTCAATCTGACTTCTTTCTCACATTTATATTGAAGCCCTCCTGAGAAACCATTAGAATGACAAGAAAAAGTGAATACTCCATCAACAAAAAGGAATCAAACAAAAAGAGTGATTAATAAAACTGGCCTTAATTAATCTCATAAAATTATTTGAAAATTCATGTATTATGAAAATTTGGGGAAAAAAGGGGCATATTTCTAAATTAATGCATCTGTGAATATGTGAATTTGTGAATACAATAAACATGGTATGAATTGTATAACTATAGTCAGCTTTGGCTGCTATAGCAAAGTACCACTGTGTGGCTTAAACAACAGACATTAATTTCTTATAGTTCTGGAGGCTGGGAAGTCCAAGATCCAAGTGCCAACTGGTTTGATTCCTGGTGAGGGCCCTATTCCTGGCCTGCAGATGGTTTTTTCTTTGTGTCTGCACAAGGCAAAGAGAGTGGTGATCTCTCTTCCTCTTCTTATAAAGCTACTGACCTCTTCATGAGGGCCCCACCCCATGACCTCATTTAACCCTAATTAGTTCCCCAAAGGTCTTATCTCCGAATGCTATTACATTAAAGGTAAGGGCTTTAATATATACATTCTGAGGGGACACAATTCAATCGATAGCACTATTCATGCAAAAACATTTTGAGATGAGCAGAAAAATTACTTTCCCAGATTGTGGAGAAATGTTCAGATTTCAGAGGGTATTGTCATAAGAATGCTGAACTGAGAGTAAAGAGACCTGGGGCTGAGTTCCAATCATAGGGCTGAATGCTTGCATGACTTGGCATGAGTTAGGAAATGTCTGCAACTTTGACTTTCTTCCGGAGTACAATGGGGGTATCTGGAGAACTTTCCACAGGGTTGTTGTATATTTCTAAATGAGATAAGGAATATGTTGTATCAAAACAATAATGGAACATTAAAGGTAAAATATCATTAAGATGATTTCATTTTAGAGATTGATATGATATATTAACTAAGTTTTTAAAGCAGTTATGAGAGTGACAAATAGATTAGAGGAAAGAACAACTTCGAGAAAAGAAGAGTTAGTGTGTAAGAAGGAATTTTCGGGAACTATATTTGAAACATTCTGCCACTTACTATCTTATTAACCTTTCTACATTCCTTGTTGGATATTGTTCTTCCTCAAATGTTATATTTCCTCTCTTTAAAATAGATTCTATGAGATTTTACAATGTATTTTTTGTATTCAATTTCTCTAACCACTTAAACTGAGTTGACTGGTTTCATAAGCAGTACTGTCAAAACTGATGGGTAATTCATTAAAGAAAAAACCCAAGAAAACACACACTCACACACACACATACAGTGTGAAATTGGGAAGAGAGACACGACATATTAAGAGGCCCTTGTGATGGTGTTAGAGCATTGGGTTATTACTTCACAGAAGTTAATGATGAGAATGACTGGCTAAAACTTGTGAGTGAGTGAGGAAAAGGAACACAAATAAACTCAATAGTAATTTGCCTTACAAGTGTAAGAAAATACCATCTCCCTAGAATGTAACTATTTATTATCATGGATTGATAACCTTTAGGGACTATGTCCAGTCAGCTTTAGACACTGATAAGGAGTATGCTGTAACACCTTCTTGATTTGCACTACAAAGAAGATATTTTCTAATTGAACACTTTGCTAAATTTTGATTAAATGTAAGCATACGCTTTCTCCTTTGCCTCCCCCATCTTCCCTTACTTGTTAAACATTTGTCTTCCATCTTTAAAAATTACACAGAAGACACATAAGATTTTACAGCTTAAAAATAATAAACTATGCATAGGAGATATACAAGTCTAGCTAGCACAGGGACAAAAAGACCTGCTGTGTTTTATGCCCTGTTTATTTATCCCAACTATGCAAGCAGAAATGATCACCCAAATAGTTTGACAGATAATGATTGAGGTTGTAAAAATTACTGTGGCTAATTGTGTTTACTCTGTTTCATTAAGCTAATTGAAAATCAAGGTGGAATCTCCCTCTAGATAGATTCTATATTTTATTACATTTAAAGAATGATAAAACAGCTATGTCATCCTCAATTTTCAAAAATAATTATATTGTTTTTGAAACTGTCAGAACATATATCCTGACTGTGTATAACATAAACAGGTAAGCAATCTGATATGTTCTCTGTTTAGCCATTAAAAGACATGGTAGTTCTCTGGCTTCTGTTTGGCAAGTGCATCAATTGCATCTTACAACATGTTTGCCTATGGTGAGGCATCTATTGTGACAGCATTCAGAATACTAGAGATTTATATTCTATAAAGGGTCTCCAGAGCTTAACTTCACCATCAGGGTTACACATTGTACAAATTTTGATGAAAGTCACATCTTTTTTTTTTCCCTCCCAAGATAAAAGGAATAATTTAAATTCACTTCAAGAATTCCAAACTTTGGTAATCAGTCATCTTCTTTTGTTCTCCAAGTTTGCAATTAATAACATTTAAACAAAACTTCAATCTGGTGGATAGACTGGTTTAGGTTTTTGACTTCATTGATTGATCAGTTTGAAAACTGTCAATTAATTTGTTTGCTTCCACCTCCCCTTTCCCAATCCCTGCCTCTGATTGAGCTGTTTATCTGAGTTACCTATTAGCCTGGTTTTATGTATTAGTATAGTCTCAGATGAAGAAGCTTAACCAAATATATTTGCACTTTGACAAAGCACTTGTTCAACAGAAGAGACCATAAAAGTACTTATAGTTTTGATACGTATTAGTCTATAAAATCGTTATTCATTGAAATGTAACTGGGTGCAGTCTTAGATGGGGGGCAAGCTCCAAAGGGAAAGTAGAGCTCTTTCCCTGCTTGTGGGAAAGATAAATCTACATCCAGCACTATCCACATTGTAAGGATGCTGAGAAGCAGACAGCTGGATGAATTCCTGAATCACATCTCACACAGCTGCTGCTTCACTTTCTGTAAGAGTAGAACTATGCTGATTAAGCCATGAGTATTTGAAGAGTTTTTTTTTTTTTCCTTCTTCTTTTTAAAAAACTTTTCTGGCCATCTGTAAGTCATAGAAGAACAGGAATGGGTGGCTTTCTCCCTTCAGCACCAGGTCATCAATCCAAATACTCCTCCCCCACATATAATTTTGTCCTGGCCAAACTATTTTCCGTCCTTTGACTGGATTTTGCATTTTCTTCTCTTTCATCCTGGTTCTTTCGACTGAAATTATTTACTCCAATATTCATTTATAAAAGCATCAATTACCACATTTTCATTGAAACCTTTGCTTATCACCTGCTCTCCCATAATGATGAATTCTTAGAGGGCTTTGCTTATACTACTGTTATGGGATTTTTCACACAACCTACCTATTCAAACAGGAGGCAAGAAAGTGCAGTTTTCTTGTGTTCCCAGGAGGAAAATAACAAGATATTGAATAAAACTAGTAGTGTCTACCACAGGTTTCTAACCTTTATAACATTTAATTTAAAGTTCAGCAAAATAAGTCTCTAAAGTAGTTGTTAAATGAATGAATGAGTAAATCAATAAATTATCATGGAATACAACATTATTTTAAAACTAATTGCATAAATGTTATAATTCAATATTAATTCAAGCCAACAAATATTTATTGAGCATCTACTATGTGACATACTTAGTTCTATGTTTAGGGATGCAGCAGTGATCAAAACAGATAAAACCTATTCCTTACATTCTAGTGAGTAGAGAGATAATTAAAAATAAATAAGTAAATAGAATAATTTCTAATAGCAATGAATGCTCTGAAAAATATAAAATATTAATTTAACAGAATGAATGAGGAAGGAAGGTGGGGAGCAAATTTAGATACAGTGGTCAGAAAGGTCTCTAGCAGAAGGTAATGTTAGAAGTGAAGTCTGAACATGACAAAAATCCAGGGAACAGAATTCCAGACTGAAGAAATAGCAAGCGCAAATGCCCTGGGGAAAGATTTTTCCTTCTTAGCTGATTGATGGGAAATGTCAGAAGGATAGGCAGTTGCCAGTTACAGCAGCATTTTGTAGGATGAAAAGAAGAGGTTGGAATTCATTGGAGAGTTTTAAGCAGAAAACTAAATAATTTGATAGAATATTGGACTTTTACTGTCTTAGGTTGACTTCCCTAGAAGCAGCACATGAGACAACCAGCAGTCTCAGAAGAATGAGAGTGAGAGAAGTAAGAATGCAGTCTCAGTGGAGACTGACTTCATCTTATCCTATGGGAAAGCTCTGGATGCAAACTGCACCACAGAGTTAGTCCTGGAGGCAGGGGTCCAGACTCTTTTACCCTACCTATCAGTCACTGACCATTTGCTATTGTGGGCCTGTAAGAGGGTGCAGCCTCAGGAGGAGGCAGCTCCTATTTTGTGTAATTTGATCTGCAGAGGGGACCACAGCCATCTGTGTATTATTATTAGCCAATCCTTACAACATCTGGAAAAGGAGATCAACCTAGGTCACCAAGAACTTTTACTACAATCACATTGGCCACTGAACTGATTGTGGCTTTGGTGAGGTTTGGCAAGTGGAGAAAAAGAAAAACCAGTTAGTAGACTGTTTTAATACTACAAACGAGGGGAGAAAGTGGATTAATCTGCATCGGACTTAGAAAAGTGAAGTTGAAGGAAAGTAGAGAGATTTAAGATGTATTTTGGAAGGAGAGTATTGAGACTAGATGTATGAAATGAGCGTATGTGAGGTTTTTCTGTATGTATGGCTAGACACTGCCATTTATAGAGGCAATTTAGGGAGGAATAAACAAGAAATATTATACATCTTTCCAAGATCCCCCAACATAACTTCTTTTTTAGAAAGACTTCATTTTCATATATAACTTGGAGAAAACAGAGTAGAGAGTGTTCAAGGGGAGTAAGTAAAAGTGAAGAAGGAGGTACAGGTCAGGAAAAAAGGAGTAAAGAGAAAATAGGGTAGAGAAAAAATAGATAAGGGAAGGGGAAAGAAATAAAAACATGTATGACATGAATGAAAAAAAGAAAGAGCAGAGATATTTAGTGTGAGGAGGTTAAGGAAGAGAGAAAAGTGCAAGTAGAAGGCTACCTACAGAGCTGTTGTTCTCAAAGTGTGATCTGAGGATACCTGGAGAACCCTGAGACCTTTTCAGGGGTCTGTGAGGTCCTCCTTTGTCCCACTCCATATGTGTTTAGGGTCAGACTTTCTTCATATACTCCAACCAAACAGTGTATTGCAACAGACAGACTACAGAAGCAGGTATGAGAATCCAGTGATTTTCTATCATCCAGGTGCTAAACTGATTTGCAAAAATGCAAAACAATGCCCCTCATAATTTTTTTTAAAAAATAGCTATTCTTCATAAAGGATCTAATTTATTTTAACATATAATATACTTTCGTTATTTTTAAAAGAGTATTTTAAAATTTTCTCATAGAAACAAAGTTTTTTAGGGTTCTCATTAGATTTTAAGAGGAAAAACGGTCCTGTGACCAAAATGGTTCAGAACCACTGTTGTAGAGATTATCTAGAGTTTGTGGCAAATGGTAATTAACACTCTTTTACAAAAATGCCATTCATTTGGAAAAAATATGTTACCATCTGGTTATGTAGTAATCATATTTCAGAGGTTCTATTCTGAAAAAAAAATAGCCAAAGTTATAGAAAAGAAGTAAGATACTCTGACTGTCAGCAATTTGTCCACAGTTAGGCCAACTCAAATTTACTTACTGAATGTAGACAAGTCAATATAGAAACAGATCCAATACAACAGAGCATTTTGTTTCTCTCTCCTATTTTCTTTTTTTCAATGTTCCATAGTTGAAAATAGCAGGTATTTTACAGTGTAAGAAAGGAGGCATCCAAAATTCATTTGTATGCCACGGAATTCTCTGAACCTATGTATTACTTTTGGTGAAGTCTGAAACTCATTTAAGACATCTTAAGAGGAAGAGATTTCAACATGAGGACATGTAAGATCTAATAATAGAGCTTTAACACCATTATGGGCAGAAGGTGTTCTAGGGATCCAGCTAAATACTGATTCTCACTCCTTTCTCCTTAATGCCCTTTACATTTCTCTTATTTCTCCTCTTTTCATCACATGGTATTACCCCCTGTATTTTCTAGGTCCCATTCTGTAGAGAGCCATTTGTTCCAATCATAAGAGCCCTCAGGCAAGGGCTCCATCAGGGGCTATTGGCAGCACTGTGCCCACCCTCAAATCATCTTCAGCTGCCTCTCTCAAAATTCATCTCTAGTCTGTAGCCAGGAAAGTTCCAGTGAGAAGGCAGCAGAGACCATGGAAGACACCACAGTACATGGTTTATTTTTTACATTTATTTAATAATTTTTAAAAGAAGCAAGACATTTTCAAAAATCATAAAATTGATTATAATCTTGAGAGCTCTTATGGTTGGAATTCAATTGTAACATAGTTCTCTTGTTATTCAGGCCAAATTGTTTTTCCATTTAATGTTGTTTTAATGTAGATTTCCATGTCTTGGCCTAAAATTAGGTGTGGAGAAATCCAAGTTTTTTCCTCCAGGTCTACTCTTAAATATCTTAAAATTGTTCCTTTTCTTTGGTTAAACATATACTTTATTCATTCTATCAAAGGACAGTTTTTGAAGAATTAGTCAAAAGGAAAGGAAACAGATCCAAAGTAAGGCAGAAACTTCTGGGTAAAAAAACCCCATGGATGCAGATGTTGCCATAATGTAATGTAGATATCAATAGTAGATTAACAAGTTACAGACTAGTCCTGATTTACAATGGTTTGCCTTAAGATTTATTGACTTCACAATGGTGCAAAAGTGATAGCATTTGGTAGAAACTGTACTTGGAATTTTGAATTTTGTTCTTTTCCAGGGCTAAAACTATGAGATTACATACTCTTGTGATGTTGGGCAGAGGCAGCAAGATACTGCTCCCAGTCAACCACGTGATCACCAGCCTGTACCCATACAACCATTCTGAGTACATTGTTCAATAAGTTATATGACATATTCAACACTTTATTATAAAATAGGCTTTGTGTGAGATGATTTTGCCCAATTGTAGGCTAACGCAAGTGTTCTGAGCATGTTTAAGGTAGGCTAGGCTAAGCTACCATGTTTGTAGTTTAGGTGTATTAGATGCATTTTTTGACTTAAAGATACTTTCAATTTATGATGGGTGTATTGAGACATAACCCCGTGTAAGTTGAGGAAGATCTGTATTTAAAAAATGTCTGTCATTTAGTACTTAAAAGCAGGGTCTATAAAGAAAAATCTTTTGCCACATAACAGGTACTATCATAAATTTTGGCCAGGTAATATTCTCATAGATGTGATAGGGAATATTAGTCATGTAGTCATTATCATAATGACCCCTGAAAAATAAAAACATAATATATAAAGCATGATGATACGTACACAGTGGTATTGATTCAGATTTGCAGAAGCAGGCAGCTTCCTGTTCTACTGTACTAATGTAAGTGTTAGATTTCAACTGGTGCAGATGTGTGCTGGAAGTGCAGAATTAACTTCTACTGAGACACATAATCATAGATTGTTTCTAGGTTTAAATTCAATCTGTTTATCAGAAGATGCTTTTTGCATACCATTTTAAGCCATGAAAACAGATTTTTTCCAGCTTTATTGAGATATAATTGACAAAACATTGTGTAAGTTTAAGATATGCAATGTGACAATTTGATACGTTAACAAATCCATGACCTCACATAGTTATCTTTTTTGTGTGTATGTGAATAAAACATTAAAGCTTTATCCTCATAGCAACTTTCAATCATATAATACAGTATTGTTAGCTACAGTCACCATGCTCTACAGGAGATTCCTGGAACTAACTCATTTTATAACTGAAAATTTGCTCCCTTTGATCAATATCTCCCCATCTCCTCCACCCCTAACTCCTGCTATTCTATTCTCTGTTTTTGTGAGTTCAACTTTTCTGAATTTTTTTTTAATTTGGAAAAAGATATTTAGAGATAAGAGATAGATTTTATTTTTACAAATAGACATTTTGATATTTAAATATGTTCAAATACTGTTGATTTACTTTAACTTTGGATTAAAAACTCATTAATGTGGCAAATAAATTATAGGGAGGAAAGTTCAATTAGATTTATAAAAATAATACAAGGGTAGGTGCACAAATATTCATGATAATACTCAATGAAAAGTTGCTAGGTAGAGATCTGTTAATCTATATAAGATTAATATATGGTAAATCATGCATTATTATAACAAAATATATTTTAAAATATATTAAATTTCCTCCAGATATCTCCTTTGCTCTATTAGTATTCATAATTTATTCATTTTTTTCTCCCTTTAATTTAAGGTTTCATTCTATTTAAATTATCATAAATTCTCTATTAGTGAAAAATTATATTACAAAGATTTTACTGAATTTCTGGGGTACTGGTCCATTTTAATTTTGAAATTAAACTATAAACTTCTGTTAAAGTACACGATAAAGGGAGTTAACAGAATTAGGATAGTAATTAAGTAAGTTTAAAATAAATATGTATGCAGTAGTTATCTCAGAATTCCCACAACTTTGGAGTATAGGTATAATCCCTCTCTCTCTCTCTCTCTCACAGACACACACACACACACACACACACACACACACACACACACACACACAAGTGACGAAATGTGGAGATGGAGGTTCAAATAGTTTAACTTTGCTAACCCCATACAACTAATTTCACTTCAAAATCTGCTTTATGGTAAACAAATTGGATTTCTTCTTGCTTTGAGAAATTTAGTGAGAAAAAGACAATTAGAGAGACTCCTGAATTCTGCGGTGGAAGACTTAGCTACAGAAGCTAAGTGTTTCTTAAAAAAAAGTCCCTAAACCTCTCCATCTTCTAGCTTTCTCTTCTGTAAAGCGGGTTAATATCATCTACTTTATAAATGTGTGAGAATTATATACCAAGAGACCCTTCTTACCTGGGTGTATTTTTTAAAAAAGATCGTAGCATAATGAAAAGCCAAAGGGGAAAGACACTCATTTGACATTATGTGCAGGTGGGAAAGAGAATTATATTAATGATGGGTTTTTGCTGCAAAAACTCAGTCAGATGGTACAATGCCAATCTTGTCTCTCCCAATAGTATCAAAGAGAGCTCCATGACAAAGAAAAGTGGTTTTATGCACTTGAATCTAGATAGACAACTGTATTTGCTTTCTACTGCTATGTAACACATTTTTACATATTTAGTGAGAGAAAACAACACTCTCACAGTTTCTTTAAGTCAGAAGTTTGGCCATGTCTTAGCTGGGTCCTTTGCCTCGGGTCTCACAAGGATGATATCAAGACGTCAGCTGGGGCTCTAATCTCATCTGAAGCTCACAGTCATCTTTCAAGCTCTCTGGCTGTTGGCACAATTCATTTCCTTAGAGATGTAGGTTAAAGACCTTTGGTTTCTAGAGGTCATCCATTGGTCTCTGCCACATGACCCTCTCTCCACAACATAGCAATTTGATTTTTTCAAGGCTAACATAAGAACATCTATTGCTGCCTCTTGTCTTTTACCTTCAGATCCTCTTTTAAATGCCTCACCTGACTAGGTCAGGCCCATCAAGGTAAACCTCTTTTTGATTAGCACTCAATTAAATAGAAACCTTAATTATATCTGGAAATTCCCCTTTTCTTTTCCATATATAGTAACCTAATCACAGGAGTGATCTCATATTTATAGGTCTTCACCTGTGAGTTCAGGGGAGGAATTACAGGATGGGATCATGTTACAATTTCATCATAGTTGACACTGTGATTGTCTTTTCATTATCTATTTTACTTCTTTCTTTTATATAGCAGTCATACAGTTTTGGGACAATATGTTGTCTCCTGGAGTGAGTTCTAATTAGAATCAGCAAGTGCCTTATAAGTATTTTTAACTTCACCGGCAATGATAAATGCATAAACATGTTAGGTGACGATCTAATTCAGATACACATATACACACATATAAATGAAAACATCTAGGGTTACTATATGTAATTCACTCTATTCTATTCTATTCTGTTTGATTCTTGTCTAGTATAGTCTATGTCATTCCACAATGAAATGCTAGTTGCAATTCAACAAATTAATATCACAAACCCATTAATGTCACCATAGGAAGTGGAAAAACACTGGATTAGGCCAATCACTGTGATTCCATTCCCTTGCCAGTGCCTATTGTAAGAGAGCTAAGCATTTCACCTCTTAAAACAAAAGCAAACTAAAAATTCAAAGGGAATGAGTCCTTCAGTGGGATAATTAGCAGGAAAATTGAGGTTTATAAAAGCAAAGAAATCAGCCAGAATCTGGAATACATGAGAACGCATGTAAAAATATTTGCAAATATAATGAAAGACACATTACAAATTAATATTTTGTTATCCTACTATGGCTGCCCTAAATTTTCAGTAAGCCATGCCAGAGTTGATGGTGCCTCTATTCATTCTTTATACTCTTCTCAATTGAGTAAAGCAAGATTGTGGCTGAAGTCTTGTCTCATTTCATTTATTTTATGCTGCTATGCTTAGGAATATAACGGGAGACTTGGAAGCCGGTGTCAGACTTCTTTTCTATGTGCACAATGGCAGTACTAGTTGTCTGAAATTCAGATTTAGAGGATCAGATTTGCGTGCCATGTGAAGATTAATTGTACAAATGTCAGTCTTTTTTGGGTTCATTAAATTATGATACTTAATTAACATCAATGTCAGTGAAAGAAAAAAATACCCAAAGCTTTCCTAAAAGCTGTTCATATTCAAATACATGTTGATTGATAGAAGCCTATTGTTTCCTAGTGCCTAGTAATGTTCTTCACTGCATATATTACCTGGAAACTTCACCAAACACTGAGATATTTGGAACTCTAATGAAAAAATAGCTTCTCTTGTTAGATCGAAAATGCAATTTTATGAGCAGACCTAGTGATTCTCCCTATCCATCTATTGAGCATGTATCTAAAACTTGATTGATTTCAACACATTCTTTACCAGCCAGTTATTGGTTACAGAATCCCATGAATAAAAATAAGAATCTATTTGTTGGTTGGCATATCAGAACATGTTAGGAAGGCATGGTTTCAATTTATGAAGTATCATATTGACTTTATTCCTAGGTAATATGGAATAATAATGAAAGTGCAACTATGTGATTAATTAATTTGAATTGACTTATCCAATAGAATTTAAAGTAATTTTGTAAAATACTCAGTAAATGATTACTAAATAATGAAAACAATGGGCCAAGTATAGGGTTAGACTTTAAAGAAATCACGCTGCTAACAAGTAAGAGTGTTAATGGAAACATGAATCTAGTCACATTTTTCTTGAGTCTTATTACTGGTTACATAAAATGAATTAGTTCTATGATATTTTTAACAAGTGAATAATTCTAAATTCTTTTGCAGAATAGGAAGAAACATGAAGTGATGAAACATATTGAACAATGAAGATGGTGGATATCCACGATTAGTTTCAATGCATATTTGCATGATTTGAGATGAATAGGTTATAGTAATCACAATTACCCTGTAGCATGGTAGAGAATAAAGGATGGAGAGACAAATTAAATAAAAATCAAATGTGTTCATTGGGAGTCACAAAATAAATGGCATGTTTTTATTTAGCTTGTAAATACATTGTTTGTCAAAGCCTTCAGCATATGGCAAAATGAATTATTTCTTTCCTTCTACTCCTAAATGCTTTAAAGCCATTAAAAAGAATAATGCAGCACTAGAGGATAGGCCTAGAAATAGAAAAAAGAAATAGAGAAAATCTCAGACAAGAGAATCTATGAACCAGCAATCTAAGTCCTAATGAGAGAGGAAAACTATAAGAATAGATTCAAATAAAAGCTACAGTTGTAATATAATATTAACCTCCAAACAAAATGTAATTAAGTGTAGAGGCAAGACCTAGTTCCATAAATAGCTATCCATAATCATATACAATTGGCATGCTATTATTTTCTATTAGAAATAAAAGAGTAAATGAGAATAAAATGCAATATAAAATGTCTGATAGAATTGAGCTCCTAATTAAGTCTTTAACTGAATTAAGTAAGCATCTCTCGTTCACTTTTTCTTTATGTTTCATGTATAGGCTGTTAAAAAATGCTTGGCATAAAAGGATTAATCTCCAAAATATGCACGCAGCTCATGCACCTCAATATCAAAAAAACAAACAACCCAATCCAAAAATGGGCAGAAGACCTAAATAGACATTTCTCCAAGGAAGATATACAGATTGCCAACAAACACATGAAAGGATGCTCAACATCACTAATCATTAGAGAAATGCAACTCAAAACTACAATGAAGTATCACCTCACACTGGTCAGAATGGCTATCATAAAAAAATCTACAAACAATAAATGCTGGAGAAGGTGTGGAGAAAACGGAACCCTCTTGCACTGTTGGTGGGAATGTAAATTGATA
Source organism: Aethalodelphis obliquidens (assembly GCF_003676395.1). Classification (NCBI taxonomy): domain Eukaryota; kingdom Metazoa; phylum Chordata; class Mammalia; order Artiodactyla; family Delphinidae; genus Aethalodelphis; species Aethalodelphis obliquidens. Next base: position 62,726,084 of record NW_020837947.1, on the reverse strand, counting down.
CAGCTACTATGGAGAACTGTATGGAGGTTCCTTAAAAAACTAAAAATAGAACTACCATATGACCCAGCAATCCCACTACTGGGCATATACCCTGAGAAAACCATAATTCAAAAAGAGTCATGTACCACAATGTCCATTGCAGCACTATTTACAATAGCAAGGACATGGAAGCAACCTAACTGTCCATCAACAGATGAATGGATAAAGAAGATGTGGCACATATGTACAATGGAATATTACTCAGCCATAAAAAGAAACGAAATTGAGTTTTTGTAGTGAGGTGTATGGACCTAGAGTCTGTCATACAGAGTGAAGTGAGTCAGAAAGAGAAAAACAAATACCGTATGCTAACACATATATATGGAATCTGAAAAAAAATGGTTCTGAAGAACCTAGGGGCAGGACAGGAATAAAGACACAGATGTAGAGAATGGACTTGAGGACATGGGGAGGGGGAAGGGTAAGCTGGGATGAAGTGAGAGAGTGGCATGGAATATATACACTACCAAATGTAAAATAGATAGCTAGTGGGAAGCAGCCGCATAGCACAGGGAGATCAGCTCGGTGCTTTGTGACCACCTAGAGGGATGGGATAAGGAGGGTGGGAGGGAGATGAAAGAGGGAGGGGATATGGGGATATATGTATACGTATAGCTGATTCACTTTGTGATACAGTGGAAACTAACACACCATTGTAAAGTAATTATACTCCAATAAAGATGTTAAAGAAAATGCTTGGCTTAATTACAGTCAAAATAGATGTATGTTTGCCTTTTCTAAACAACATGAAGTTTGTCAGGAAATGAAGAACCCACCACAGCCAAATTACTGGATCCTAGCATTGCTCACGCAAGCAAGAAAGACCTATGGCCTCTTAAGCTGGAAAAATAATTATACTTTTGTGACCTTTTCTTTGTCCAGCACATAGTTTACAACAACAGCTTATGGCACATCAAAACTAATCCTTTATGGGCACTCAAGCATAAGCAGTTGTTTAACCTACTGAATAGTATTGTAGGATCTTCACTAACATTCCCTATATTAGTAAATTTTAAAGACATGTTTAAATCCTTCACCATTTGTAAAGGGTGACTTTTTCCTCCAAACTGGCCACATTTCATTGGGCCATTACACTTTGGCCTTTTTTAATAAGCTTGAAGTCTCTATATTTCAGTTCCTAGAAAGTCTCTATTTTGTGGCTGAGGGAACATATAATGGGATATGTAGTCTTTCACCTGTAAGTTTTACGTTTAAATCCAGTGTACATTGTCAGTAATCAGGTATTATTGCATCTCATAACCATTCTAGAACTGCTACAAAAGATTTAGCTGCCTCAATTTAATTTCTAGTGAACATGCTGTTTTCATTACTTCAAACTAGAACCATGTCTGGCTGATAGTCTCAGCTGGGTCTACAATTAAATGGGTCAAAAAATAAGCTACGGGCTTCCCTGGTGGCACAGTGGTTGTGAATCCACCTGCCAATGCAGGGGACACAGGTTCAAGCCCTGGCCCAGGACGATCCCTCATGCTGTGGTGCAACTAAGCCCGTGCGCGACAACTACTAAGCCTGTGCTCTAGTGCCCACGAGCCACAGCTACTGAAGCTCACGTGCCTAGAGCCTGTGCTCCGCAACAAGAGAAGCCACCACAATGAGAAGCCCGTGCACCGCAACGAAGAGTAGCCTCCGCTCGCCACAACTAGAGGAAGCCCGCGCACAGCAACAAAGACCCAACGCAGCCAATAAATTAATTAATTATTTTTTAAAAATTCACACAACTGTGAATCTTAGTTGTGTGTGGAAGTTCTAGTTCGTTTGGGAAGCTTGGCTCTTTCTATATTTTCCAATAACTGTAGAAACAAATAAGGTATTTTAACTCAAAATTTTTCATTAATATATATTTTTAAAAAGTTAGAAATTGATTAAGCTATTAAACTTTAAAGAAAACTATGTTTTACCTATATTAAAAAAAATACTTGGGACTTCTGGCTCTGACCACAATGAAGTAGCTGGCATTATTTTTATTATAGGAGCCTCATTTTCCTATAATAAACAACTATAAATACTGGTAATGTATATAAAACAAATTTTACAAGTGTTAGTAAGCAATAGAGAGCTACAACTCTTGAGAAAAAAAACAGCACATGAAGAAAGCCACACATTTACCTTGACTTTCTCTCAGAAATTATTTTCCAAGTTTTATAAGGGAAACAGAGCTTAAGCTGAGGGGGAACCGTCTTACTTAATGGGGAAGCAGAGATTGCTATACCAGTTTGCCAAAGGGGGCTGAGTTGCAGGGCAGGATATAGAAAAGATGGGAGCCACAAAGACAAAATCTCAAAATTCTGCACAAAAACTTCCAACAGATCCTTGGCTAACTGATAAGTCACACATACACAATGCAAGACTCTGGGAGGCATATAGAGCTGAAGAGAACTTCAAAAGTTGTAAACTGCTATGGAGATACTAGAGTTCCAGCCCAACCAGAGTGGCATGACCTTGATGACAAATTCAGGCGTTGGGTTGAGACTTCCAAAAGGGCAAGCTCTTGGAGTCAGGGCTACACGTAAGAAGTACCAAGTGAAAATAGACCTATCCCAGAAGAAGCTTGAAACCATGTCTTGAGGTGATTTAACTGCATATTGGAAAATAAAATAACCTTCATTAGAGGAATATAACATAATCTAGAGCCTCAGCAATGGCCAGCATCCAATACAGATACAGATCCACTAGGCATGTGAATAAGAAAGAAACAGCTAATAGATATTCAAGAGATAAAATAGTCTGTAATTACAGACCCAGAGAGGAACCTGATATCAATGTTAACAGACAAAATTTCAAATATAATTAAATGCTAAATTAAATATTAAAGAAAATAGAGAAAATGTGAACACAATGGACTAACAGATGGAGTAATTAAACAGGGTATGAGACTCACTAAAAAGAATTGAAGGACACTTTAAGACTCTAAATACAGTAACTGAAATTAAGAACTCATTTGATAGCTCTTGATTTTCATCAAAGGGGTCACTATAATTCAATGGGGTAAGGAAAATACTTTAAATAAATGGAGCTATAGCAAGTTGATATCTATATGGCAAATCATGAACCTTGACTCTTATTTCACTCCATAAATAAAAATTAATTTGAAATGGATACAAAGCCCTAAATGTGAAAGTTAAAACAATAAACTTCTGTAATCAAACATATGAAAATATCTTCATACTTTGGAGAATGCAAAAATATATTAGTAATATACAAAGCTACTACTAATAAAAGGAAAACATATAAATTTAACTTTATCAAAATTTGAAGTTCTGCTCATCCAAAAGTTGTAAATTTAAGGCAGAAACTGGTAGAAGATATTTGCAATACATATATCTGACAAAGAATTTTATCCAGAGTTCATAAATAACTCCTACCAATCAATCTGAAAAAGACATATAACTTTTTGTTTCTTTTTTTTAATGGACAGGAGACTTAAACAGACTTGAAAAAAATCAAAAGTAAAAAAGAATATCTGGATGGTCAATCAGATTTTTCCTCAACATAATTTATCACCAGGGAAATGGAAATAAATTTATAAATTAGTTAATTTACAACTAAAACATGCTTTCCAAATCAGGTCAACTAACTGCACTGCCAAAATCAAAGGTTGACAATGATGTAGAGACTCCAAAACTCTCCTATATAACTGGTAGGAGCTTGAAAATTATAAGCAATTTGCAAAGTGTTTGATAGTGTTTTATAAGTTGACACAGCAATTCCATTACTAGGTATATACCCAAGAAAAATAAGTATATTTGTCCAATTCACAGCCAGTTTATTCACAACAGGCCATTGCTGGAAACAACCATGCTAAAACTCAAAACCAGCAGAATGGATAAACTGTGATACAGTCATTCAATGGAATACTACTCAGAAATAAAGACATTGAAATATTGATACATATAACAGCATGGATAAGCCACAAAAAGACTTATGTGTTTTGAAATTAGCCAGGAAACAGGAATATTTAGTGATTTAATTTTTTTAAGGTTAAGAAATAAGGAAGGTAAAGTTGATTTATGAGATAGAAATCATAGAAATGATTACCTCTCTGAAGGGCAAAGGGAAGGGAGGTAATTGACACAAAGGACTGTTCTAGGGTATTGGAAATATTACCATCCTGAAGTGTGTTTACATTAGTATATATTCATATACAAGATTCATTAACCTGTATACTTAAGATTTGTACATTTCAATGTATGTCAATTATATATCAATTTTTAAAACCATTGGATAGCTTTAACGGTTGCTTAGAAGCTGCAAAAAAAAATCTGATTTGTGAATTCAAATGCAGGTGAATTAAAAATATCCAATATAAATAAGCACAGAGAGAAAATAAAAAGAATGGAAAAACAAAGTGAGAGACACGTGGTACACTGTTAGATGATCTTATGTATTCTTAATTGGAGTCCCAGCAGGACAGCTGAGAGAGAACAAGTGATATTTGGGGAAACAAAAGTTGAGGTTTTCTAAAACAGACTAAAGACATTAATCCACAATTTTATGTATCACGGTGAACTCTAGCCAGAAAAAAGTGTAAAGAAAAACAATTAGTCTATATTATGGTCAAATTGCTAAAACCCAAAAATAAAATCTTTAAAACATCAAGAAGAAAAAAAGATACAATACTTTGAATGGATCAAGAGAAGTATGATAGACTTTTCAACAGATTCTATGGAAGCCAAGAGACAGTGGATTGACATCTTTAAAATGTTAAAGGGAAAAAAAAACTAGCTCACCTAGAACTCTACATTTATTTAAAATATATTTTTAAAAATGAGATGATACAACTTAAAAAAAAAATCCAAGAGTATCTGTCACTAACAGGTTTACACTACAACAAATACAGAAAGATCTTTAGCCTAAAAAATTGATCTCATGTGGAATCATGGAAGTACAAGAATGAATTAACAGCATAGAATGAATGTATGTGAAAATATTAGAGGACACTGACTATTGAAAGCAAACTGAATTTCAATGCCTTATGGGGTTTATAACAGATGAAGAAATAAAATATATGACAACAATAGAATAAAGGTGGGCATGATAGATGGAATTAAACTCTTCCAGGGGATTTTGCATTGTTTGGGATATCACAAAAATAACAATATATAGTAGACACTAATAAGTTAAGAATATATGTTGTAATTTTAGTGTAAGCAGTATAAGAATAAAACTAAAGTGGGTCATGAAAAAGCTTATAGAAGAGATAAAGTGGTTAATGTGTCATTCTTCATTGACACAAAAGAAATAAGTGATGGAGGAATAAAGGAACGAAAATACCACTGGTACAAATAGAAAGCAAAATGATAGAGCGAAACCCATTATATCAAGAACTGCAGTAAGCAATGCTTGTGAAGATCTAACATAGGAGCAAAACATACTTATAAAGTGTAGCCTTGTGTTAAATATTCAAAAGTCCAGCATCTACAATTTTAAAAAAATTAAAGAAGACACATTTTAAAGTCTAGTGTTCATTCACATGTTTGAGTATTTTGCCATGTTCAATTTATTGTGTAAGCATGCTATATTATTATGAATAATGAGCAAGTGGATACTCTGGCTGATATCATAAGAAATACAATTACTTTGTGTAATTGTGTCCTTGTATTAAGAATATTCTTCAGCTTTTGCTTTAACACTTTTATCACAGTTCAGTAATTTCATTATATAAGCATTTGTGTATCAGTAAGTATTTCTGTGTCAGCATTTTGCTACTGATTAAGTGACATAAACCACTCTGAGTGTGGTATCCCAGAAAGATGGTGTCTTAATGTGATATTGATATAAATCAGGATTCAGGAATATAAATAATACTGTGTGATATCAATTAATGAGGCATTTCAGCCAATGGCCCTGTTAGAGTAAGATTATGAAACATACTTAAAAAGCCTTCCATAGTCCTTAAGCAAGATGACCTTCATTGCTCAGTCAGTTTAGGTATCCTGCTAGGGCTTGATACTTCTGTAGGGCTTTATACATTTCTCTTCCTGATTCCTTTATATTTTAGGATGGGGATTTTTTAAATACCATCCTAGAAGTGAAAATTCACAAATTTTGATAATTACACTTATAAAATCATTGCCATAGAATAGATAATACTTAATTATTAAACTGTGAATACAATGATTTTTTTTTTGTCAGAGGAGAGATACTAAGATAATTAAAAGAGAATGCAAGAAAAATTCAAAAAAATAAAATAAGGAAAGCAGAATTTTGCAATGTTTAGAGGCAAATTCTTTTTGAGCTTCTAAAATATGAATAGCTTGGTAAAATATGAACAGCTTCTAATCTGATAGTACATTACTTCTCATTGCCTCAGCAAAACTATTTTTGAATATACAAAGCCTTTGCTACCATCCTATTCATGGGAAGTCTACCACAGTTCTGCAAATCACTCAAATTTTGCAGGAAATTATAATGCTGAAAATGATCACATAAGGCTCCATTTTAGCTTCAGCCTAGTTCTGTTCTTGGATATCAGAATATGCTGCAGGTGTTTAAGGCTGAAATGACTCCACAAAATTTGGTTCTCATTACAAATGAAGTAGTCGTTACCTTTCTAAAGTAATCAATAGCATATCAATTATAAGATTGTATTTTATACCCTCTTTATAGTTACAATGTATTAAAACATTCATGTTTCCAAATATTTAAGTCAATATTTTTACATCTGTCATTATATGTTAATAGTAAAAATTATGAGTATATTCTAATTCTAAATCTATCTGCCTTGAGATTGAACATTTTCATGATTTGCTAGAGATAAAGTGGGGTAGGCAGTTTGAAAGTAAGAAAAAATCTATCGAATGGAGTTAGAAATTGATGCACAAAAAGGTGAATGATGGACTTGGAAAATAAGACACACGTTTTGTGCAAGTAACAGCTACATTTGCTGGCAATGGCTTTACATACAATTTTGGAATTACCTTAGAAAGACCAATTTGGTTGTTTTTTTTTTCCCCAGTAACTACTTACTTCTATAAAAAGTTAAAACTTATTTTAAAGGTATCACTTGTGGGCATGTACTTTTGAACTGCTTTTTGGCTAAGGCAAATGCAATTTTTAAGATATTAGAAGAATATTTCTACAAATGCTGCAATAGTCCATTAACTTTACAAAATGAATAAATTGACCTCGTAGGGCACTAAGGTAAAATTAACAATTAGATGTTGGCGTTTAATATACTGGAAGATACTGAAAATATATTTATTTCATGTGGAACATTTGACTCACCAAATATTAATTAATGTCATAATTATAAAAGTTTTAGAGAAACTATATGTCTTAGAATTAGATTTAAATCAGAAACTAAAGTTTGTTATAATTATACATATTCTTATGTAGATTCTTACTTAACCACCATGGCCAGATTCCTGTTTTTACAATCCAGAGTCAAATTTTTGCTAAATTTTCCATATGAGATCAGGATAAAGTCAAGCAAATACAGGATAGCTTTGTTTCTCACCCCTTGTCACTCTGTCTGATGTGACAAACTTGATGCTGAGAGTGTAGAACGATTAGGAAACTATTGGAACATTTTCCAGTAACTCCTGCTGCTAGGTTGGTATTCTTAGGAACAGAGCTAATTTAATGGTCATGCCTGCAGTGATTCTTGCATATTTATTTCTGAAATTATTTGGATTAATCAACCATTTGAAACCAAATGTATTTGAGCTATGGTTTCTCACAATTTCCAACATATTCACAGCTGCTTATATGACATATTCTCAACCAGTCAAGTAATGTCTTGTAGGAAGAAATCCTAGTACTGACCTTAGCTCAAACCCAGAGTCAAGATGATAAAGCTGTGGAAATAAGTTATTGAGATCATGTGGACAATATTTGGAAATACCTGCTTTGTTAAAGAATTATATCAGTAAGGTATAATTCTAAAGGAGATGGGCATTATAGTTAAACAAACCTCCATTTAGTTCTTAGCTGTTAATTTACATACATTTGAGACTTGTGCTAGTTTCATAACAGCTCTAAATTCTTAATTTTCTCAACATTAAAATGAATTTATTAATTTAGCAAGGAACTAAATATAGCAAGGATAATGTGATTTTGCAATGACCAAAACCCAATAAAGCATGGTGGTACTGGGATAATAAAATGGATATTTTGTAATAGTCAAGGATGAATCAAGCAATAGGTCTCAGGAGTTCTAGAAACAAGAACTTAGAAAGACATTAATGATGAACCAGGGAAATGCTCTGTGATATCTAGGGATGCGTTGTCTCACATCTTCACTTCTGTCTCTAACTCTGCTTTTTATTTATTCTCTGCAGATGGTTTTTTCTGCTTCAGTTACATAAGGTAGATTTATATCACTATAATTCTAGCATTAATAACACAGTACCATAAATAATCTGCAAAATAATCTCACACTTTACTTAGCAGTTTACAGTCAATAGTAATATTGATGATGTAATTTTGAAACCATATTATGAATATTGTAGAATAAAGCAAGTAATTTTATTAATCTTATTAGGAACCAATTTCTAAATGTAATTCAAGAAAAAGACAAATATAAAACAAACATTAAGTATAGGCCTGTAATTTGAATAATTTGAAAATCTGAGTTGGATATTTTAATATGAACTCATGATATTTATAAAATGTACTTTATATTTCTGACTATTGAAAGGGCCTAAAAATTTGGCACAACAATGAACATAACTATTGCTCAGAAAACTTGGTTTCTAAATATTATACTACTAACAAAGAATCAGGGCTCCTTGGGAAAGTGGCTGATTCCAGGTCTGGGGCAAATAAAGTACAAGATGAGCTTATAAGATATTTTATAGTGCCAGGTAGCAAGGATATATTCAAAAATGAGTGGAGTCATTTTAAAGGAACATAAGAGCCAGCTAGAAGGGGTTCCCCATGGTCAACTATGTAACAATCCAAGTATAAAGAGATTAAAAAAAGAAGGAAAGAAGGAAGGAAGGGAGAAAAAAGAGGATGGAGGGAGAGAGGGAGACAGGAAGAAAAGGGGAAAGAAAGTAAAAGCCATGATCTTTGAAACAAGAAATTGAGAATAAACAAACCAAACTAAAAGAAGACAAATTAAATTTTCTACCACAGGAGTACAACAGAGAGAGAGAGAGAGGACTCTTGGAAGGTCTCTTGAGACCTGGGCTTAGAACTTTCATCCCATCATCTCCCACCATATTTTATTAGTTAAGAACATTACAAGACAAGACCTAATTGAAGGGATGCTGAAATAGACTCAACATTTCTAAAGGAGGAACTGCAAAGACACTTTGCAAAAAGCAGTGATAGAGGGAAAAATGGGGATAGAAGCCATTTTGCATTTAATCTATCGTACTCTTATTTTCTTTTCATTGTCTTTATTAGTTTAATGTTTTCACTTTTAAAAAATTTTTGATGTTTATAGATTTTGCCTTTTTTTGTTTGTTTCTTGGTCAAGTTTTTATGGGTTTTTCAGTTCTTAATCTTTTTAAGAAAGCTAAATTTGGTTTTGCTGAGTGTTTCTATTTTTATTTTCTATTTAATTTATTATTTTATTCTTTCCACTTTTTGGGGGCATTAATTATCTATTCCAACACTTTACAGAAATTCTCAAGTAAATTTTAAATGTCCTTTTTTCCTTTATATATGAATTTCAAAATATTTTCTATTTTGCGATGTGATCTCTTAGTTGACAAATAAGCCATTTATGTGTCTTTGTATTTCCAAATATTTGGAAAATATCAATAAATATTTATTATTTATTTGTATATAATTCTATTCTTATCAACTGTGATCTTTACACATTTTCAATCCTTTGGAATTTGTTGGGATTTTTTTTTCCCCAACATATAATCAATTTTTTCTGTTTTCATGAGTACTTGAAAATTATATGAAGTCAATCATTGTTGGATGCAGTTTTCTATGTATATCATTAAGTCAAGTTTGTTGATCATTATGTTGTAATGTTCTGTACTCATACTGATTTTTTCTGCTGTTATTCATCTTGAAACATGTATGTTGCAATTTTCACCATGCTTGTGGATTTCTTACTTCTCTTTTTCAGTTACATCTGTTTTATTTTAAATTACTAGGCAAAAATAATTTTGAATAAGAACTGGATATTAGCAAATTATTACTAATTTTCTTAAGCATGATAATGGCCTGTTAACATAGGAGAATATTCTTATCCTTAGAAGATGCATGATGAATCAGTTAGGGAAAAAGACACTTGACACCTGAAACCTATTATCAAATGTTTTAGGAAATAAATTTTGTTTTCCATACATGTGTATAATTTTATAGCAAAATTAATGATTACTAAATCTAGATATTAGGTATATGGGTATCACAGTATAATTCTTTCATTATTTCTATGTTTGAAATTCTCTTAATTAAAATGTTGGGGAAAATTCAGGAATTTTCTAAATTCCTTTCTGAGCTTGCTTTTTAGAGGTCTCATCATGCTGACTAGAGACAGAAAAAAATTTGTACATCAAGATGGGTGTGAGTTTCTTTTTGTGTGTTTATATCAGCACTCCAGTGCTTTAAGTTAATCTTTTCTTTAAAATCTTGCCTAATATATGACAGAGTAATCATCTAATCCATGTATCTCTGTATTATCAAAGCCTCAGAAAGAGAGGAAATTTGGGCTGTCATAACCTAATGAGATTGGTTTTAAGCTTCTTTTCTGTCTTAACTTTGTCCTCTTCTTATTTCCTCAGCATCTTCATCTCAGATTTATCAGAAGAGACTATCTGACTGAATCAGTCCAATTGATGTTCCTATTTGGAGAAAGAGTCTTCCCCATTCAATCAGATGTACTTAGGTTGGAGGGAGGATATATATTCTGTATTATAAATGGGTAAATCACTGATGTTGGTCAGAAGGTTCTTTTAGAAGAGATTGTGTGCTGGAAATAGTGATCACCATCTTCAAAACAAATTGTCAACTCAAGCACTGTCAAGGCCATTAGCAAATGGAGCCAGTTTTCAACAATGCTCACTTGGAAAAGCAAAAAGACTATCATGTATGTGAATGAATTCAGCTAATATTTTATAATAAATAATTAGGAATTTATTTTTATATTATCTTATATGTGTCATGATCAGCTTTCTGGAAAAAGAGGCTACCCTGAATAAATTACTTTATTAATATGAAAAAATGACTCAGATTTTCATCAAGGTAAAACAAAATGTTTACATAAAATAGCCAACTTGTAGTTAAAATAGTAATACAATCTGTCCTGTTATCAGATCCACCAGACTGCCACAGGAAGCTCCTTGAATCTATGTAATGAAAGGGAAACTAGATTTACATTTACGTGTACTTTTCTACAGAAATGTGAATCAAAGAAAATTTCTTTTTGAAGAGTTCCAATGGATGCACTCTAGTTAGACTCCCCTATCTCACAGAGTTATTTAATTCGATTTAACGAACACATATCTATGACAGCTTAAGAATATTAAGTTTGATGATGAGATTTTTTTTCAAGAGACAATACTCTCATGAGCTTATTTATGATTATAAAATAAAATTAATCTGTGAACAATGCCCTTAATGTATGATAAAGTGTTAATGTGTGTGATATAAACTACGTGAAAGAGTAGTTCTGAGCAATGAACTTTTCCCGACGTGACAAATGGATACGTTTTGGATAAATGGAGGGGAAAAGGGAGGCACAAGCAGGATGGAGGAATTTCACAAATTGTAATTAATTTAAGATTAGGGTACTAAAGACAATAGGCTAAAACTGTTTTATAATTTTACAAGAAATCTTTACAGAAGGATAAGGAAAACGTATCCTCTCCACGATGATTTTTATGGAGCATGTTGTTGTGCTTTCTGGAATCAGGACTGGAAAATTATGCTGAACAAGTCCGATGAATTTGAAAAAGATGTTTCCTTTCTTTGCTAATCTAACTGAATATTTAATGACGGGCAAGATGTGTGTCATTTTTGTGATTCAGTGTTATCTATTTTCACAAATACCATACAAATACTGAAATAAACACAAAGACAAACCATGGATTGTTTGCTGCCTCTTGGCAATAGTACAGTAAATGGTTTTACTAAATTATATGTTCATTGTTTTTCAAGTATTGTAATTAAAGCCTGACAAAAACCCTATTAAATAATATTTTTTTCATTAAAAGTACCATATTTTGTAGGAGTCTTTTAATTTAAAGTGCTAAGGGTACTTTTGACTATTTTTTCTAGGAATCTTTCAAAACCCTGAAAATTCCTTTTCATGGATTATTAAAATTTCATGTTAAGTAGTAAAATGTTTAATTTACAGTTATAGCTCATGCATTAGAAGATAGTTGTTAATTTCTCTTCCTCTAGCTCTTTACAACTTACACAGTTTTTAAACCATCCTATACATCTTTAATCTATCAAATGTAGTGATATCTTTTTTATAGAGTGTCATATGAATTGAAATATTTGAATAGATTTAAATTAGTAAAACAGTTAATACATTGGAATTGCTATAATAATCCAAATAATAATCTAACAACAAAGTACACAGAGAGCAATTTCAACACTATTAATACTATGCCAAAAATAACATCTCAAAGATAATATCTCTTTTCTCTCCAGCCCAATTATTATTTGTCAACAAATATTCATTCAACATTTAGAATGTGAGCATTTAAATGCCATATTTTCTGTGATCCAAAGTATATCTAAGTTCTCTGTTGTGACTTGAAGATGGGAGTTGGTCTCTAAGAATTTTGAGCCAATTGAGAAATAAATATAGGTTCAGAAATGGTCTAAAATATTAGCTTACTTTATGGATTGGAGAATAAGTCACTACTACTACCATGGGGAGGTGGGTAGAGTTTATAAGAGCTGGAGGAAATGTGGACTTTTTTTATCCATAGTACCCTGGGACAGCAGAGACTACTGGGAGAAAAATTTTTTATATGGACCAAGGAAAGAATACAGAAAATACAAAGAACATGACCTCCAACATCATGCTACCTGTTTGGAGTTGGGAGATAAGATATATATGCAGATTTTTAGTGATCAAGAAAACATTTATACCAAAAAGGATATGAGGTTTGAAAATACATGATTCTTCTTACATGCCTGTGATAATTCTTCTGTGATCGTTTGTCTCATCCCAATTCTAATGTTTTCAGCAAAATTTCAGTCTTTGTTTTAATAGATGACTTTTTCCTGAAACTCTAAAAGACTACTGCTGAAAGTGAATCTACCCAGGGGGTAAGGGAGAGGGGAGGGATAAATTGGGAGATTGGGATTGACATATACACATTACTATATATAAAATAGATAACTAGGGCTTCCCTGGTGGCGCAGTGGTTGAGAGTCCGCCTGCCGATGCAGGGGACATGGGTTCGTGCCCTGGTCTGGGAGGATCCCACATGCCACGGGGCGGCTGGGCCCGTGAGCCATGGCCGCTGAGCCTGCGCGTCCGGAGCCTGTGCTCCGCAAAGGGAGAGGCCACAACAGTGAGAGGCCCGCGTACTGCAAAAAAGAAAAAAAAAAAAAAAAAAAAATAGATAACTAATAAGAGCCTACTGTATACACAGGGAACTCTACTCAATACTCTGTAATGGCCTATATGGGAAAAGAATCTAAGGAAGAGTGGATATATGTATAACTGATTCACTTTTCTGTATACCTGAAACTAACACAAATTTATAAATCAACTATACTCCAATAAAAATTAAAAAAAATAAAGCGAATCTATGAATTTCTTCTTTTATTCTAAGGTCTGACAAACTTTCTTTGAGAATAGCCTAAGGAGTCCCATTAAGCAACCCTGTTTTGAATGCCCTTAGAGTTTATGAATAGTTCTTCAGTTAGAAGACCTTTATAATCAGTTAAAGCTGTTCATTTTATTTATTTAAATTCTGGGCTTTTCCTGGAGATTTAGCATAGAAATTTTATTAAGAAATGGGTCCATATTATTTGGAACCTTTGTGAATACATTAACAAGGTTAAAATTTCACAAAATAAATTCCCTCTGTACCCCACCCACTTTCCTACTTGACTTTCTAGTTAATAAGACTTAACTCTTTCTGTTCTTGATATATTTTAATATTGTTTAGATATCAATAATTCATCATCCATTTAGGTTTTATTTTTTTATATACTGAAGATAAATCTACCAACAACATTATATACTTAATTTATTTGCAAATGATGCGACTGACAAAGGCTTAATTTCCAAATTATATAAACAGCTCACACAACTCAATAACAAAAAAACAACCCAATCAAAAAATGGACAGAAGATCTAAATAGACATTTCTCCAAAGAAGACACATAGATGGCCAATAGGCACATGAAAAGATGCTTAACACTGCTAAGTATAAGAGAAATGCAAATCAAAACTACCATGAGGTACCACCTCACACTGGTCTAAATGGTCATTATTAAAAAGCCTACAAAATAACAAATGCTGGAGAGGGCATGGCTAAAAGGGAACCCTCCTACACTGCCGGTGGGAATGTAAATTGGTACAACCACTGTGGAGAACAGTATGGAGGTTCCTTAAAAAACCAAAAATAGTTACCATATGATCCAGCAATCCCACTACTGGCATATATCCAGATAAAACTATAATTTGAAAAGATATATGCACCCCTATGTGTATAGCAGCACTATTTGCAATAGTGAAGACATAGAAACAACCTAAATGTCCATCAACAGATGATGGATAAAGAAGATGTGGTATACATGTATACACATATACATACAATAGAATATTACTCAGCCATAAAAAGGAATAAAATAATGCCATTTGCAGCTACATTGATGGACCTAGAGATTATCACACTAAGTGAAGTAAGTCAGAGAGAGACAAACACCATATGATGTCACATATGTGGAATCTAAATATGACACAAATGAACTCATCTCTGTAACAGAAACAGACTCACAGACATAGAGAACAGACTTGTTGTTGCCAAGAGGGGGGCAGGGGAGGGTTTGAGTTTAGCATCTGCTAATCTATTATATATAGATTGGTTATATTATATATAGAATATATAAAACCATCATATATAGGATGGTTAAACAACAAGGTCCTATTGTCTAGCACAGGGAACTATATTCAATATCCTGTGATAAACCATAATAGAAAAGAACATGAAAAATAATATATATACATATATATGTGTATATATATATAACTGAATCATTTTGCTATACACCAGAAACTAACACAACTTTGTAAATCAACTATACTTCAATTAAAAAACATATATATACTTAATTTACTATTCATGATTGATTGTATCTGATAAAATGACTTCAACTACATGTCATGAGAAAAATCTGACTCAGTATGGCTCTAATAATCAAGAAATTCTTGGGCTCATCAACGGCTGTCCAGTGATAGGATACATTTCACAGCTAGTTGTTTCAATGTCGTGGTTCCATTTTTTGGGTGTGTACGTATGTGTGATATCTTAATTGTGCATGTTGGCTTAAACTTCAGGCAGCATTCTTCAAGGTGTCTCAAGTTTTCACATTAGCATAATTCAGCACGCAAAGAAAACAGATGAGTACTTTTGTCCTAACATTGCCAGGAAAACTCTGAGATTCACTATGATTTCAATGTTTAGATCATATGTACCCTGATGCTAGTCCTGGGAATAGAATACTGATTAAGCAAAACATTGCCCATCTTAGGAATTGAGGGGTATGGTCAGTTATACCCAAAGCTTGGCTATGTGCTAAAACTTGGATATCTTAACCGGATTAGGATTTTTATTAGTAACGAGGAAGGAGCTGCATAAGTGATCAACTTGCCCACTACAATGATCCTCTTTTGAAACATCATCTTTTGCCCAGTGTCATTTCTTCATGGTCAAAAGCAGTTTTATTACATATTTTGCAAAGTTGAAAGAGCTGCTGTGTGGTAGTGTGAAAAATTTTTTCCCTCTACAAATCTTACAAGTACATATTTAGTTAAATATCATGATCCTTAGCATTCTACTTAAACTCTTGGGCTAATTATCTCGAGTGATCCATTCGATGATTAAGGACAACATTTAGGTTATTAAGATCTATTGATTGTTTATCTAATTTATTCACAGTGGTGTTTCTAATCATTTCAATCAGAACGTGATATCTTACTTATATTCACTAAACCTGTGTTTTAAAAGTAATATTTTATACTAATTCCTCAAATATTCTGATGTTTGTATTCCTGGAAAAGTCAGTGTAAGCTGCAATGATGACTATCAGATCTGATGTTCCCGTAGAAACAACTTTATAACAGAAAGTTATGTTGCAAACCAAGGGCCTAATGCATTTTAAGTTTTGTTCTATTTTAGAAATAGCTACAAAAACACTATTTTATCTGCTCTTAAATTTAAAAATATACTGGTAAGACAAATAGTATGATGTTTTTCAGTGTGTTTATTGAATCAGTAACATGGTATCCATGTACATAAAATTTTAGGAATTCTGGTATAGTTTTCTAGAATAACTTTCTTTTTACTTTAAGAAATTAGAGGTGTAAAGAAAACATTAATTAAGGATATAGAATTTAAACAGATACTGTGAAGCAATTTTAGCAGGAAGTTTTAAGGCATTTTTAGGAATCCCAAGGATGCCTGCCAGCAGTCATTTTTGTTTGAATCTTTGTTTATTTGGAAGCTGGCTCATGGGTGTTTGATAGTTTCTGTTGATCACTGCAATATTTTCTATAGCAAAAATAAGCTTAGATTCCTCTGCATTTAACATTGTATCCATTTCTTCAGTAGTGACTGGAAAAGATAATTGTGCTATATCTAAGCTGTTTCAGAAAATTTACATGCATTTAAGGTACGGCGTCAGAACTGCTGTTGCCAATGTTTAATGATCTATTTTTTATATTTTCTATATTTTATATATTTATATTTTATATTTAATGATCTATTTTTTATATTTTCAGGGTTTTTTTTTTTTTAGTGCATTGGAAGAGATTGGAGATTTGTTTGTAGGGAACACTGAGATCTTCCCATTCAACTGTATGTTCTTTGGGAATTCCTTCTACAGCAGGATGGACAACTCTGTCCATGATAGATGTTGGTCAGAAACCCAGTTCATGCTGAAGCTGAAGCCAGCAAAGGGCTTTTAATCAGTTCACAGAACTCAGTCAGGAATGTCTTTCCATTCAGAGTCTCTAAGTCTTTGTTTCATTCTTTTCTCCTCGTAATATGCTTCCTCTCTTTGATGGTGAACCTGGCTAATGTCAGCTTTAAGACAGAATCAGGTTAGCTCCAGATTCCAGGAAATGAGGGTCTTCCTCTCTGTCTCCACACATAAAACACCATGCAGTGGAGCCCAAATAGTCAGACATGAGTCATGAGTGCACAATCTGGACTCATAAAACTTGACCTATGATATAAATGTTATATAAGCCAAAGTCATGTGTGTAATCCTGTGTCCAAGGAGAAGTGGAGAGCTGTGATTGGACTCCCCCCACCAAATCTATATGGAAAGGTGGAGAAGAAATATTTTGTGAAATGGGGGTTTCCATAACAAGAATAAAGCATGAAGAGATGATGGGCAAATAGAGACAGTAGGTACCCTGGTACAACTAGTATAGAGGTTCCTTAAAAACCTAAAAATAGAACTACCATATGATCTAGCAATCCCACTCCTGGGCATATACCTGGAGAAAACCATAATTCAAAAAGATACATGCACACCCATGTTCATTGTTGCACTACTTACAATAGTCAGGACATGGAAACAACCTAAATGTCCATCAACAGAGGAATGGATAAAGAAGATGTGGTATACACACACACACACACACACACACACACACACACACACACACACACAATGGAATATTACTCAGCCATAAAAAAGAATAATGCCATTTGCAGCAACATGGATGGACCTAGAAATTATCATACTAAGTGAAGTAAGTCAGACAGAAAGAAAAATATCATATGATATCACTCATATATGGAATCGAATTTTTAAAAAATGATATAAATTAACCTATTTACAAAACAAAAACAGACTCACAGATTTTAAAAACAAATTTATGGTTACCAAAGAGGAAATGTGGGGGGCAGAGATAAATGAGGAGTTGGGATTAACATATACACACTGCTATATAATGGATAACCAACTAGGACTTACTATATAGCACAGGGAACTCTACTCAATATTCTATAATAACCTATATGGGAAAAGAATCTGAAAAAGAATGACTATGTGTATATATATAACTGAATCACTTTGCTGTACACCTGAAACTAACACAACATTGTACATCAACTATACTCTGATAAAATTTTAAAAATCAATTAAAAAACAAACAAACAGTATGTACCCAAATGTCTCTTTTTACCTATGTTAGGCTGAATAACAGCCCCACAAAGATAATAAAGACCATGATATTTTAATGAAGATAAATAGGCTCATTACTGGCTTCAACCATTTTTAGTATTTGACTTTATAGATAGTGACTCCTTTGATTCATACAAATGCACGAATTAGTGACACACTCATAGGAAATCTGGCATACTTTAGGTCCTAAAATACAATTACTAACATTTCTCAATTAACCATCACCTTCCTATCCATGCACATGTAGAAATATTCTCTTTTGTCAATAGTCAACATCTTGCTTAAAATATTGCTGGTGAATTATAGCTAGGCACGATAAGTCATATGTGGACTTATTAGCACAACATTAATTCATACTTCCCACTATCTGGAATACATACACAACTTTTTGATTACAAAATATATTTTTCAAATGGTCGGCCAATATACCTCAAGACACAGTAAAATAGCATTAACATTTGTCATATTTCTTCAAGCAAAAAAATTCAATTTGACATGTATATTAAAGTTCATCTGTACCATCCTTACCCCCTTCCTTAATCCCTACAGGGAAATCAGCATCTTTCAATCTGATTTACGTTTTGGTCAGTTGGTAGATATAATATATGCATTCATAAACATTGTGTTTTGTTTTCTGTGGTTAAAAATGAACTGTATCTCATTGTCTTACCTATAGCAATGCAAAAGAGATTCTGTTTTCCCACAGTTTCATCGACTTAGTGTCTTTAAATTTCCTATTTCTGATAATATGGTTTTAATGCCTCTTGTAGTTTTAGTTTGAATTTTCTGTTTACTAATGAAACTGAACATATTGAACATGTCATCAATTTGATTTTCTTTTTCCGTAAATTACCTTTTCATACCATTGCTCATTTTTTTTTGGATAGGCTATGATGTTCCCTTTTCACTTGACAGATTTGTGGGAGTTTAATATTCTCCAAATTTTGGACATTTATTTTACTTATTGTATTTTCTCCCAGGCTTTCCCTTATTTTTAATTTGGTTGATTGTTGTTTTTATTTGTATGACCGTTTATTATTATAAAAATTTAAATGTCAGAGTTATCAAATTTAATGTTGTTATCTGATTTCATAAAGATATCTTCTATATTATATTGTAATAATATTCACATTAAATCTTTTGTCCATTGGAATTTAGTGTATTTGTGTGAGTTAGGATCCAATATACAAAATTTTCCATATAGATTGCCAGATATTCCATTCTTTCTCCAATGTTTTTAATTCCACTTCCCATATATTAATGTGTTTCTGTTTCTAGATTCTCTCATTTGTTACATTTTCTCATTTGCTCCATTTTTCTGTAGTATTCTTAAAATTAGTCTAATTTTATTTTGTGTTTTGATATATTGTTGGATAAGTCTTTAAAGTTGGCTGAGTGTTCTTGGACCTTAAGTTTCACATATACATTTTAGCATAACTTTGCAAGCTCATAAAATATCATGTTGGGGATTTTAAGTGAAATCGCATTACATTTAATTTCTTATTTAACATGGGCAAAATGACATCTTTAAGATTTTCAGTCTTCTGATACATGAATATGTTATAATCTCTCCATTTACTTGCCCTCATTTATGCCCTCCAATAAAGTTTTATAATTTTTTCCATAAAGAATTTGCATTTCTTTGGTTGGATTAATTCCCAGAAATCTTATGATTGGAGTTGATTTTGTGAATGTTACCTTTATTAATTTGCATTGCCTAGTTATTTTATCAAGGGACAGTAATGCTATTGATTTTGGAAATTGTTCTCAGATTCATCAAACTTGATTAACTGTATTGTCTATCGATTATGTACAATTACAGCTTTCTTTTTCACTTCACTTTCAGTCTTTTATTCTTGTGTTGCACTGAATAGGATCTCCCATACAATGTGTATATATACAAAGATCATGACTCTCTTGCTTCAGATTTTAAAAATAATGCCTTCAGAAATTCAACAGTAAGTTTATTTTCTATGTTTTATTGTTTATTTATTTATTGTTTATTATGCATTACCAGGTTAAAGAAGTTTACTCTTGTATTTTGCTGTAAGTTTTTATTGTAAATGGGTGGTATACCTTTCCTGTATTTAGTGACATTATTTTATGGTTTTCTACTTTAATCTGTTAATTTGGTGACTAATAGATTAGCTAATATTCACTACCTGAATTCAGTATATAAATCCAAAAGTGTGGAAATAAGTTTTCCAAATGCATGGGGATCAGGAGTGTATTTTTTCTATTTTTGTATTAATTTTGCGTCTTATTGCATCATGTACAGCTAGGCTGACCAACGATTCCAGTTTTCCTGGGACTATCTTGATTTTTAGCACAGAAAGTCCTACATCTTGGGAAACTCCTCTCTGGAACTAAAAAAGTCCCTTTTTTTGGTGATAGGTGTGGTAGTTTGGGAGGAAAGTATAAAAGTCATACAGCAACTAAAGGATAGGTACTGAAAGCAACATTGCTTTTAGTATTAAATGGATACAGCCGGGATCATTTGACTTCCATAGTCTATGTTGCTAGTATTCCCTGACCACTGACTTTGGCAATCATGGTATGTAGTTTCTGGTAATGGGTCACCCAATGTTACATCACCTGACTGATACAAGGTAATTATGTAACTTATGTATGTTGTATTTGTGATCATTAACAGTTTGCCTTTGATTTTACCTATGGATTAACTGTTGTGCCTTGTATCAAGACACCATTAATTTAGTTTTTAACATTGTGAATACTGTTACCAGTTCTTCTAAGGGTTTAGATGATAAAAATGAGAACAAAATAATACCAACATCAACATTAACTAGACCTCAATGAGAAAGAAGGCTAAATAACTGTATAATTTTAATGTCAGATGGAAGGACACATGGGGATTCAGGAGCTATATAACCAAACAGAGCATGCTATAAAATATGCAGAAAATAATTTGGTGTTAGGCATGATGGAGAAAGCACACATGAAGACTGAATCTCACAAGACCAGCAAGTACTTCTAAATCAATCACAATATTTTTCGTCTCCTAAAGACACCAATGCTCAGTCAGAAATTGTGACTGCTGAATTAGCTTGGGCATACCACATGCATGAATGCATATCATCATATCTATCCCTTTGTTGCTCAATGAAAATGAGTAAAGTTACACTTTCTGATAAAGTGGTGGCAACTGAAATGTCTTCTGTTTAAAATAGTAATAATAAAGTATCTGATGTTTGCTCCTTACAGTGTAGAGCTGCTTCTGTCCCATCTTACTAATGACCATGCTTTCTTAGAGTACATCCAATGACACGTCAATCACAGCAAGAAAAAACAAGAACAACTGTTCCCCTTAGATCTGAGGTACTTTGATTTGTAAAATGAAGGTTCGAGTAGTCTGCTTAATTTCTATGAAAGTTTTGATGAAAACACAGAAACTATAAAACAATAGATTGTTGACATCTGGTCCAAATACAAACAAGCCCATGCTCATCTATCTGCATTTTCAGCAGCAAGTATAAATATAAACTTTGGCAAATTACATTCATAAACAAACTTCTTACTAAACAAAAACAGCTCTGATTTGCTAAATGTCCTGAATACCTTGTATGTATTGCTAAAAAGGAGGTGTAATTTGCTTACCTATCATATTGAGGCTTTTATAACAAAAGCTTTTCTTTTTTTGGCCATTTTTCATTTCTTCAGAAAGTGCAGAAGCACATAATGAAGTTTTTGATTTATAGAAATGCTTATAAGATATATATCATTGTTGCCTCCCATAGAAGAGATTTTAAAATATGCTGTAAAATCATGTTTTCAAAGTATAGGGAAGAAGAATGTCTTTCTCCAGTTTGGAAATACATTGACAATGAGTACAGAGAAAATGATTACAGTAAAACAGAAATCTGTATGCTCTTTCTCCAAAACTCTTTGATGGTGGTCTTTTGAAGAAGCCATGAGTCTAGAAACACATGAACTAACTGTAATCTGAATTGCTAGCTTGAGGTGTGGGTTGTGATAGAAACTCATACTATGAAGAATTGACCAGTTTTATTTTTTTTAAAGAAATAAGACTGCTTCAGAACCCAAAAAATGTCATGAGAAAAGGGCAGTGAAGGTAAGCAGGACTTTCTCACTTTCTTTACTAAAAATGTAACTTAATTGGAGTATAATTCAATTTCACAAGTTCTAATTATCTCTATGCTACAAAATAGCCTTTTCGGAAAAATGAAGGTTTAAATTCTGATTATATTAAATTGATTCAGTCTTTAAAAATGATGGATGTTTTAGAGATGGATATCGTATACAATGAATTTATAGATGCAAAGAACCTGATTGCAAAACCTGGTCTACTGAAACAAGACTATAGATACAAAATACACAGGCATTTTTTGTAAAGCCAGAATGTAATTCTGACAAGTTTAGTTTAAAATGTTTCTGTTGTAGGTAAGTAAAACACTAATTGTTTTTTACCATGCTCAAACGCTTTTTTTGGAAGACTATTTAGTGCAGTTATCAATTAGCTGACACCAGAAATCAAAGGAATGGGACTTGCTAAAAACAGAGATGGAAATCAAAATGAATCCTATGGTTGATTGTATTGCCTTACCTCTCAATAAAAGGATGATTTCCTAAAGGCTGAAAGCCATTCAGGGGAGAATTATTTAGAAAATGAAACAGAAAGGGTATAAGTATCCTACTGTATTATGGTGTAGAAGGAAATATTATTATTATTTAATATAAGTAATATTTGTTTACTTAGTCCTATTGTATTATGGTTTCATTTTTAAAATCTTATATTTATTAATCTTTAAGACATGCAATACATATATTGTAAAATTTAACATTCAATAAAAATTAAAAAATAAGTTGCTATATTAGAAGACAGAAACAGAAAATTTCAAATAAATTCCCATTTTTCATAGTTTATGTTAAAAAGAATGTTATATAGCATTTACTGCTATTATTATTGCTGTTGTAATTATTATCATTGTCTGGTATGGCTGTGTCATGAGTTTACTCTCTAAAATATTGGTTATGTCAGGTATGGTCTATATACAATGATCTTTGATATTGTTTTGTATTGTAGTTTAATGCATGGTTAATTTTTGCTTAAAGAGAATATACTCACTAACTGTAAGGGTTAAGAGTTCAAGTTACATGTCAATATATAGAGATTAAGCTTGTTATTTATTTTACTTAATTCATTTTTAGTTGTACTTTTGTTCTGCTTGATCTACTAGTTCCTGAAATATCATCATCTCCCACACTAATTGAAGATATGTCCAATTTTCCTCACAATACAGGTGAATTTTGAATTATCTATTTTGAGATTGTTTTAAACTCATTCCTGTTCTGAATTATAACATCTTGTCAAATTTTTCCTTAATCACTGTGTAGAGTAGTGACTTTATCTCTAATAATCATTCTCTCTCAAATTCAAAATTGTCTGATTAATAATATTATATCAACTTTCCTCTCTTTAGTATTTGCCTATATCATCCTTTCACATGCAATATTTCTCTGTCATTTTGTTTCATGTGTGCTACTTTATAAAACAGGTTTATTTTTTAAATTCATTTTGAGAGTTTCTGTCAACTGATGAGATTGGCTTATTTCTATTTATTGTGATCACTGGTTTATTTAAATTCATTTCTGCTGTCATATTTTGTACTTTATATTTGCCATACTTTTATTTCCTTTCCTCTTACTTTTTTATTTAGTAAATTTTATTTTTTAGAGAAGTTTTAGGTTCATAGCAAAACTGAGTGGAAAATGTAGCCCCTCTTCCCACACATGCACAACCTCCCTGTCAACATTCCTCACCACAGTGGTACATTTGTTACAACTGATGAACCTGCACTGACACCTCATATTCACTCAAAGTCCACGGTTTACATTAGTTGACTTAGTCCCTTTGGGCTCCTGCAACAGAATGTTATAGACTGTTATAGAAGGTTTATAAACAGCAGAAATTTATTTTTCACAGTTCTGGAAGCTGAGAAGTCCAAGATAAAGGTTCTAGCAGATTCGATGTCTAGTGAGAGCCAGCTTCCTGGCTCATAGATGATCGTCTTCTCTCTGTGTATTCATAGGGTAGAAGGGGTGAGGAATCTCTGGGATCTCTTTTGTAAGGATACTAAACTCATTCATGAGGGCACTATCCTTATGATTTTATCAACTCCCAAAGGTTCCACCTCCACACCATTACATTAGGAACTAGGCTTCAATATATGAATTTCGAGGGGACATAAACATTCAGTCTATAGCTTTAGTGTTCATTATTGGTTTTTGCACATTCTATGGGTTTGGATAAATGTATAATAACAGGTGTTCACCATTATAGTATCATACAGAATAGTTTCACTATCCTAGAAATCCTCTGTGCTCCTATCATCCCTCATCCCCCATAACCACTGGCAACCACTGGTATTTTTACCATCTCCATAGTTTTGCCTTTTCCAGAATGCCATATAGTTGGAATTATATAGCATGTAGCTTTTTCAGATCGAATTTTCTCTTAGAAATACACATTTAAGTTCTCCCCATGTCTTTTTACGGCTTGATATTTCAATCACCATTAGCAGTGATGAGTCTGTTATCTGGATGTACCCAATTTATTTATCCATTCGCCGGTTGAAGGACATCTTGGTTTTCAATTATGAATAAACCTGCAGATTTCTGTGTGGATATAAGTTTTCAATTCATTTGGGTAAATACCACAGAGCATGACTGCCGGATTAAATGGTAAGAGTACTTTCAGTCTTGTAAAAGCTGACAAACTGCCTTCCAAAGTAGATGTACCATTTTTGCATTCCTATCATCAATAAATGAGAGCTCTTATTGCTGTTCCACATTCTCACCAGCATTTGATGTTTCAGTGTTTTGGATTTTGGCCATTTTAATAGGTGTGTAGTGGTAGCTCATTTTTGTCTTAATTTGTAATTCCCTAATGATATACGATGTTGAGCATCTTTTTACATGGTTATTTGCCATCTGTTTATATTACTTGGTGAGATGTCTGTTAAGATCTTTGGCCCATTTTTCAAATCAGGTTGTTTATTTTCCTATTGTGTTTTAAGAACTCTCTGTATATTTTAAACAGTTCTTTATCAAATGGGTCTCTTGTGAAAATTTTCTCCCAGTGTGTGGCTTATCTTCTCATTCTTTTGAAAGTGTCTTGAAGAGCAGAAGTTTTTAATTTTAATAAGTCCAACTTATCAATTATTTCTTCCATGGATCATGACTTTGGTGTTGAATATAAAAAGGCATCACCATGTGCAAGATCATCTATATTTTCTCCTGTGTTATCTTCTAGGAGTTTTATAGTTTTGCTTTTTACATTTAGGTAAAAAGCAAAACTATGATTCATAGTTGAGTTAATTTTTGTGAATAATGTAAAGTCTATGCCTAGATTAATTTTTTGCATGTTGATGTCCAGTTGTTTTTGTACCATTTGTTTGTTGAAAAGGCTATATCGTCTCCATTGTATTGCCTTTGCTACTCTGTCAAAGATTAGTTCACTATATTTATGAGGGTGAACTATTTCTGGGCTCCGTATTCTGTTCCATTGAGCTATTGTCTATTCTTTCACCAATACCACAATGTCTTGATTACCATAGCTTTTAGTAAGGCTTGAATTGGGTAGTGTCAGTCCTCTAACTTTGTTCTTTTTCAATATTGAGTTGGCTATTCTGGATGTTTGGCCTCTCCATACATACTTTAGAATCAGTTTGCCAGTATTCTGGGATTTTGATTGGGACTGTATTGAATTTATAGGTCAAATTGAGAATAACTGACATCTTGACAATATTGAGCCTTCCTGTTTATGAACATGGAATATCTCTCAATATATTTAGTTCTCTGATTTCACTCATCAGGGGTTTGCAGTTTCCCTCATATAGATCTTATATATATTTTGTTAGATTTATATCTAAGTATTTTAATTTTTTTGGAGTGCAAATATAAATGGCCTTGTGTTTTAATTTCAAATTCCACTTATTTATTGCTAGTATATAGGAAAATGATTGGCTTTTATGTATTAATCTTTTATGCTTTGTTTCATGTGATCTTGCTATAATCACTTATTAGTTCCAGGAGTTTTTGTCTGTTCTTTCTGTATTTGCCATAGATGATTATATCCTCAGCAAACAAAAACTATTTTATTTCTTCCTTCCTAAGCTGTACACTTTTTATTTATATATTTAAGAACTCAGACATGCATTCAAATTATATGATTAATTATTTTATTTCAAAGATTTCTAGCTGCTGAGGCAGAAGGGTTTTATATTTTGTCCATCTGTCACCTTGATAGAAATGAACGTTATGCTCAAAATTTGTAGACATCACAACTAGAAGAGGAACCTAGGTGATCACCTAAAACGATGTCTCCAAACCTCTATTATGACCCACTCAGAAATAATAAATGTACAGATCACTGAAGTAGACTGTATAAGACTTCTTTTAGTTTGTGGCAACCAACCTAGGCACCTGGCCACCCCAGGCTCCACCCACCTCCAAGGAAGGCTGAGAAGATCAGCATCCCTTTAGCCTATTTGTAAGCATACTGTGTTCCTTGGCACACAGCTTAGAAAACTCCGATAACTAAGATGAATGTGTTGCTATCTCTATTTTTGATAATTTTAACACTATAATATCTTAGTATACTTGTTACGGTTAAAATCTTTATATCTATTTGTTTATATTGTAACAAAAGTTATATTTTTCCACTCTATACTTTGTATATTTCCTTAAAAATACCAATCTGTTTTAAAACATTTTAAAAAAACAAGAAATATAAAATTAACAGAAATCTCAACACCAAAAGACAAAAAAAAAAAAGCCCTTATAACCCCAAAGTTTAAAAAACATGTCTAGTAGAGAGTATATGCTCAATAATATTTAAGTGAATGAGTTCTGAATTTTTATAGAATTTAAAAAATATATTTTACTTTGCATATTTGATGTAGTTGCTATCCTTATATATGTAAATACAGTTTTATGTCTAACTTTTATTTTTTTACCTAACATTCTAATGTAATTAAATCAAAACAAATTTGTATAAAAGTGACAGAGAAGCAAATTAATCTGATTTAAGGGAAAAGAAGCAATTGTTGGAAAGATATCAAACAACTGAAGAAAATTTTTTTTTTTTTTTTTTTTTTTTTTGCGGTACGCAGGCCTCTCACTGTTGTGGCCTCTCCCGTTGCGGAGCACAGGCTCCAGACGCGCAGGCTCAGCGGTCACGGCTCACGGGCCCAGCCGCTCCGCGGCATGTGGGATATTCCCGGACCTGGGCACGAACCCGTGTCCCCTGCATCGGCAGGAGGACTCTCAACCACTGCGCAACCAGGGAAGCCCTGAAGGAAATTTTAACCTTCAAATTCTGAAAGCAGGCGTGTTCTTGCTTAGCCACAAAGAGCGCTAGGCACTCAAACCATCCCAAGAATCTTTCTGCCATTTTTACTGACTTTCTTTCTGCATATCAACTTTTCTCTCTGCCCATTGCATTCCCCCAGATGGCAGGAAGTATGCACACCAAATATACCAAATATCCCATATTGTGGCTTCTTCCAGCAAAAAGAGCTGATTTATGATCTCTCTGGTGTCACATTTAAAAAAATAACACAAGTAAGAATTCTGATGGATCACTTCCCAGAAGAAAATAGACATCCTTTCTAGAAGAAAGGAAAAGTGCCTGAAAGGCACAGCAATATATGTATTATAGAGCATAAAGAATTTTAATTGCTAATTTAAGCTTCTTGTGAATATGTTCTTTAATGACTACATAATGAGCATTGTAGTGGATGTCCCAGAATTTGCTCACCCTTTATCCTGTTACTAGACAGAACATTGTTCTAATTTTCCACTATTAAAATTAATGTGGTAATGAATGTTTTTTGCATAATATTTGTCATTTTTTATAGGATTTACTTAGAATATATTTTCTAAAAAAATCACTAGGGAATATATAGTAAGTAATGTGTAAAATTTTACATCTTAGCATTGGGTATTATATTTTAAACTTTTATTTGAGTGTTCATGTTGACTGTCTCTATTTTTTTTCAGGAGAGTGTTTTACCCAATGTATCATACTGTTTGTACATTGGACATCAGTAAAATGAACACTGGCTTTATACGAATTGAAAACAAATATTTACCACATGCTGAAATCTATATTTATATGCAGCTGCGTGATAGAATAAGCCTTAAAAAGTATGCAAGTTGCCAGATGAAAGTCTTATTTAATAAACTGTATTTAAAACAGATGAAACAAAATATAGTAGATTGACTATATGAAATCACCATTTTTACAAGTTAAAAATTCATGGATATCAGAAATTCTATGTGGTTAAGCCTAATATATCAGAAACTTTTTTTTTAATCTGCCAATAAGGAATACTGAGCAATAGTAACTTAAGGCAAATAGAAGCTAATGTTTTTTTCTCACACAGCAAGAATTCTGGAAGTGGTTGCACATGCTGGTTCAGCAGAACAGTGCCTGTAGAGCCACAGGGTATAGACTTTTTTTCCTTTCTTTCAACTCTACTATATATTGTGTGTTGGCTTTCATTTTTATGCGTGCTACCTCATAATCACAAAGTTGTGGCTAAAACTCTAGACATTATGTTTGTATGATGAGAAAAAAGACAGGAGGCAGGGTAAAGGGACCATGGTTCCAGCTCTGTCTATGCCTTTTTTATCAGAAAAGAAAATATTTTTCAGAAACCCACAGTAGCCTTCTGCTTATAACTCACCGGCCAAAACAGTGTTGTGGTCACATTTGTCTGCAAAGCTGGAGTGGCAAGTAGGTACATTGCCATCCTGAACAAAATCATGATTCTGTTGGTTAAGGATAAGAGAGAAATAGATACTAGGAAGGCAATTCACAGAGTATTTCCTCACTAAATTCAGTACCATGGAAATCCAGAATAACATCATAATCTCTACTCATGGTAGATATGAAAGAGGACTTTTAACATGTATGAGTGATTTTAGGAATTAGGAAACATAAATAAGTACAATCATAATTTTAGATATCAATAAACATATGCTCTATCATCTTGAACTTTGTGTATTACAGAAAGAAAAAGAGGTTTATAAAATTGCTTCTATAATTGGTGCACCTCGTGATATATTTCCCTATTGAAACACTGGTATTACTTCTTCAAAGGTAATCCTACACAATAGGCATCTAGAATTTACTCAGCTGACAATGACTGTGCTTCATACATGGTTAAACAAACCTGGAAAAACTATGAAGCTGACCCACCAGAAATCATTTTACATCAGGCATTCTGAAGCCTCCTGAAAAGTGAATACCATCCTTAGGGAGAAAGATTCAGGTGTGAGAAGCTTAGCCTTAAAACAAAGCCTTTGTATTGGGAAGGAGTGGTGACTCAGAGCCTAGCACTGTTCTGAAGCATGATTTGTTTCTCAATCCAAACTAATCCCTTCCAACTATTAGAATCTTAAGTGTATAGAGGGAAGGCATGATTTATAAATGAGAAATGGTTTGTAAGTAGTTCACAGTCATACCTGCTCAATTAACTTACTGGAACCCTAGCAGTTCCCTTTAGTTAAATATAAAACAAAAATAGGAGACAGGTACTCTTCTCCACTCAGTAACAATATTTATGAGGATCACAGTGATTCTAGCAT
This sequence comes from Aethalodelphis obliquidens, assembly GCF_003676395.1. Classification (NCBI taxonomy): domain Eukaryota; kingdom Metazoa; phylum Chordata; class Mammalia; order Artiodactyla; family Delphinidae; genus Aethalodelphis; species Aethalodelphis obliquidens. The sequence goes on along the minus strand of NW_020837947.1, from coordinate 62,696,096 downwards.
AGCAGGTGGCTGCAGTGACTAAGGGACAGAGAGATGCCTGAGGGAAGCCGCAATCTCCGGAAGGAATACCTACACATCCATATAGACAGCAATGCCAAGTGTTAGAGGAAGGCCAAGAAGCGATGGCTGTACCCAGCATAAGTGACATGGGTTAAAGTGGAGTCTGACATGGGTTAAAGTGGATTCCAACATGAGGCACTGTGATACTAAGCTGGGGATGGGGGGTGCAGGGCGCTGCCAAGTGGTCATGGCAGGCTCCAGCGGATGGAGCTAGTTTAAGACAGCGGTCCCCAACTTTCTGGCACCAGGGACCGGTTTCGTGGAAGACAATTTTTCCACGGACGGGGGTCAGGGGATGGTTCAGGCGGTAACGCGAGTGATGGGGAGCGATGGGGAGTGGCAGATGAAGCTTCGCTCGCTTGCCTGCCGCTCACCTCCTGCTGTGCGGCCCGGTTCCCTGCTTGGGGACCCCTGGTTTAAGAGGTAAAAAATGGAGCATGCTGATAAAGAAAGTAATCATATTTGTCTGTGAGTGGGTATCATGTTCCTAGATATTTTTATGGGCACATTTTCAGTAGCCACAAAGTATTATTATTTTGACTTCTTTCATCCATTTTAAAAAGTGAAAACCATTCCTAAGCTCTCAGGCTGTATAAAAACAGACACAAAGTTGTAGTTGCTGACCCTTGTTCTAGAAGCATAAATGAACTCATTTTATCTCTGTAAGAATTTAATGGAATAGTTATAATCTTTATCAAATATATGAGTTAACTGAGGTCCAGAGAGACCTCAGTGAGTGGACACACAGTGAGTGGTAAAACCAGTATTCACACAAAGGTATATGTCTGACTTTAAATTTCATGTTCTTCTGATATATGGAAATTTGTATTAATTGGCAGTAGTTTCCAAGAGTGCTGTGCTGAGATGGACCTGTAAAGTTGTGCTCTGGCTCAGCAGGAAGTAGAGCGATGAATTTATGTTGTCTTCCATGAGTATGGGATGCAAGAGCGGAGGCATATGCTCTATATAGTAATTTCTCCGTTGTTTTCATTTCTACTGTGACAACCCTTCCCTGCAGCAACAGATGAATTGGTCTCACATCTAACTGAAGAAGGAGAGCTGTCCACAGACTAATAATGGAATTATAGTAAATAAAGAATACATAGCCGAATATATCAAAAGGTCATTTTGTCACTTTGTTGATGGCCTTGTTCTGCTCTTTCTTGTGGGGCAGACTCCTTCCTGGGTCATTGCCAGTGCGAGATTAAAGTGAAGCAAAAGGGTGAAGTCCTTGGTCAACTCATATAGGGGAATGGACCTTAGCATTTTCCAAATCTGTGGTTTCCTTCTACAGTAAAAATGACTAGAGGGTAGAATAGGTTAGCCCACGAGGAATTAGGACTACAGGCTTATTAACTACATTGAGTTAAGCAGTGTCAGCAGAAGAATCAACAGATGATAATATTTGTCCCATTTTACATGGAAGAAAACTAAGTTCAGATTTTTACATACAGAACTCATTGACATTATGGCTATGATAGGCAAGTGTCATGTTGTATAATTTTCTATTACTGCAGTTACAAATAACCATAAGTTTAGTGTCTTAAAATAATAACTATTTATTATCTTAGAGTTTCTATGGGTCAGAAATCCAGGTGGGCTTAGTTAGGTATTCTGCTGAGGTAGACAGGGCTTAAGTCAAAATGTAGGCTAGTTCTTAGCTAAAAGCTCTGAGGAAGGATCCATTTACAATCTCATTCAGATTTTTGGCATAATTTGGTTCTTTGAGGTTGTAGAACTGAGGTTCCCATTTCTTCGACATGTTGCCTCCTCCGTCTTTAAGCCAGTAATGGCGTTTCAAATTGTTCTTGTCCTTTGAATCTCATTTCTTCTGTCAATCTTCTCTGATGTCTGCTTGTGTTTTGAAGAGCTCATGTGATTACACTAAGGCCATCAGATAATCCAGAATAATCTTACTATCTTGAGGTTAACAGACGTGTTACCTTAATTATATTTGTAAAGTCCCTTTAGCCATGTAACATAACAAATTCACAAGTGTAACACACTGGCACAAAGGCCACAGGGGCCAAAATTCTGCCTAACACATGTGTTTATACAACATGAACATTTAAAAAAATGACACAGATTAACATATAGAATAGTTATAGTCTAAATTTTCAACATTCATGCACAATAAATGTGCTTTGATCATGTTATCTGGCCACTTAGAGAAACAGAAAGCCTTCTAGTGTTTGCTTGGACAGTGTATGACTTGGAATCCATCATTTAATCTTTCAGTGCTTCTGAATTTTTATCGTAAAATGGGAATAATACATTTTACCATGCGTAACTTGCCGAACTGATTTAAGCATCACTAGAAATAATAGTGGTAAACACAGTATTTCTAGAATTTAGTGCCTATCCTTTATTTCTCATTATTGAGATTAGACTGTGATTAGAATCACTGCTCTTGGCTGAAAAAAAAAGGAAGAACAGTCAATGTTTAGAAGAACGTATATTTAGAATTATTTAACTCTAATGAACTTTGAGAATCTTATGGAAAAATCCATATGGTGTGTGCAAGTGCAAATAGAAAAAGAAGATGAGAAATCTATTTCTTTTCATGTTTTATTATGCCAAGAGATAATGCAGCCTTTGCTCTGGAATCTCATATGTTACACTGTGCTCTATAAAGTGACAGGACACGATGTGACATGTTGATGAGACCCAACGTGACACAGGGCATGGTTTGTGGTCTGCGTGTGGGCATAGATAATTAGGAAAATCCTGGAAAAGGGCAGTTGGGGAAGGATTTAATGAAGAATTACTATGATAGATAAATAAGAGATAAGAATGAGGGCATATCTTTAAAAAAATAAAACATATAGAATATTAGGTGGACTCCCCCGACCCTCAAATTGTATAATCATCTGTTTGGCATTTAACCTTCATATATGATTAAGATAGCAAACCTCATACCACAGTATTCCCTTGTAAGAGGAGAATATTGTGATATGAAGTAATTGAATTTTGTTCTGACCCTCTTTGGCCTCTGTGCAGAAGCAATTTGTGAATTATTTAGGAAAAAAGGAAAAGGATATTTGCTTCAAGAGAGAAATGCTGGATGCAAGAAGAATTTAGTTCAGTTGTGCTGTCTCTTAGAATACATCTGCTTTCACAGCTTGAAATGAAAATCGAAATGGAAATTTCTATTCATCCTTATGCATTAACAAGATCCCTTCCTTTCGCTGCCATGCTTCATATGTCTTAAACGAGAGCAACAGCAGATCTAAAACTTTAAAAATCATGCTGGGGCCTTTGTTATTAAAATGACAATCTATGACTGAGCCAATGAAAGAAAGTAACCCCACTGCAAATAAATTTGGCATGAACATTTGGGCTTCTCAAGTCAAAACTAAAGCAAATTAAGAGCAGTGTTAATCTTAGCATTTCTGAGTTATATCTGTTTACATTTATAGAACTTTAAAAAAGAACTACAGCTTATAGACATAAGAATAGTGGTGAAATGATTAGAACAAATTCCTTTTTTCCCCTTGTCTCTTTCTTTGGTTTTAAAGTACTTTTTTAATGTTGTGATTACATAACTTAGTGTCTGAAAGAATAAAAAAATGCCGATATTGTAATTAAGCTTTAAAATAAATCATGAATATGTCTACAGAACACCATTCTCCAAAGATTACAGATGCACTACTTTTTATAGCCATCAACAGTATCGGCATGTATGTGACAGCCAAAGGGTCAGAATGAAAATTATTTAATAAATTGAAAACTAATGTAAAAAATGAAATTGCAAACTGGCTGTCACAGCCTTAGAGAGTTGAGGGGCCTGTACAAAACATTTTGTTTTATTTCTAAAGCTTTGATTGGCCTGCCAACATGCATTTGTGCTGTCACTCTGAGGACCGTTCTAGTAGCACTGAAGTGGCAGGCAGCTCTTGATTGATGAGCGTTGAATCCATTTTATTATTTGTTGCATATTTCTTCCCTGACATGTTTAACTGAAAAAAATTCACAAAAGAACTTCTACAATTATGTGAGCCAACCCACTCCAGAATTCCATTTCAATGTGTTTAAGAAACGGCAGCAAAAACAAACAGGTGCACAAACACAACAGCTTCTATGGTGATATAAGGAAGATAATGTCAGTTCCATAACATCATTCATATAGTGTTGTTGAAGAAAGGAGGAACAAAGAATCTAATACTAAAAATATAAATAAATCAGACTTGGCTAAAAACTTTCTGAAATTGTTTCTATTGTTTTGGTATTAAGTCATTTTGCTCTTTCCCCATTGCAATTTTTATTTGCAAAAGGCAAAGGACCTCAAGATTGAGATTATGTAGAATTGATTCTCTAAATATTAGTTAGCTGTGTTTAGAACCTACAGTGGCCTCATGATCAATGATTCAGCATCCTCATTTCATGAGCTATTGCAGGTTCGCACAGGTTAATGCCTTAAGCCCAAGGGTGGCTCAGGGCGTAGGTTGGAGCGTCCATATCCATATTGGCTTCAACTTGGTCTTTCATTGTGCTTCCTGACTGAATAAAATGCATGAAAAATACATTTGCCATTTGATTTCTCTCCCTTATTATAATGGAGCATTCTTTGTGTGTGTTAGAGCTCTTTATGTTTTAGGTGAAAAAAAAAAGCAACTAAAACTGGCTTAAATGATACACAAAAAAGGAATGTGTTTTGCTTTTTGCTTTTACAACCGGACTATCCAGAGTTGGGTGGAAATCAGGATTTACTTGCTTTAGCTGTCACTCTGCATGCCTTGTGCAGGGTCAGCCACAATCTCTAGACCGCTTTCTCTCAGAGGGGCAAGATGACTGCTTGGATTTACACTTTATATATACTCACCCACTGTCAAGAATTAGACACAAACCTAGCTTTTTTCTCAGAATCTGTCAGAAACTTGAACTGTTCTAATTGAGTCAGATGTTCTTTCTTGAGCCAATATAAAGAGCATGGTTGACAATCACCAAATACCAAACACAGGGCAAGTTTAATTTATGGTATTTTTAAGACTCATAAGTCAACTGGTGTTTTAATAAGCTTGGTGAAGAAATTTTTGTGGAAATTGAATTAATTAGTATTAAAATTCTTCTTGGAGGAAGTTATATTCTTAATAGATACTTGAAACAGAAGAAAGAAGAAATGTGATAAACTAGGAGGGGGAAATTGGAGGTGTGTGTACAGGTAATCACTTCCTATTCCAATACCTTTGTGCATGCATCTGTGATGCACTTAAAAATAGCTACCCTATCAAGCACTTATTCTAACCCCTATGCTAAACTCTTTATAAATATTATTTCATATTGTACAACAATGCTATTTAGAATTAGATATTATTATCTTTATTTAGCAGATGAGGAAACTGGATTTCAGAGAGATTAAGTAACTATTCCAAGATCATTGGTAGAAAGTGATGGAGGATAATTTGAATTCATATTTTCTAATTTCAAAGTTCATGGTTATGACTACTATATTATTATTGTACTCACATTTTTTTGGTTTGCAGGTAAGTCACTTATTATTGTGAATACTCTAAGGGCAGAGACTTTTCTGCTTCATTCACTACCATATCTTCAGTGCCTAGAATAGAGCCTGGCTTATAGTAGATGCTTACTTAATACTTAAACATTGTTGAATAAAGGATTACATCCCTTTGGCCAGAAAAACGACATTTAATAATTGGTTTAGGGCAACGCTGGTATTGGTTGCTATATAGGAGGGGAGGGATAGAATTTACCATAGGAAAAATAAAATAACTACAATGTCTACTACAATCCTTGAGAGAAAATTCTAGATTTGAAATTTGGCATGCATTTTTGTCAGCTATGTACTTAAAATATGACTTTCTGGTCCTCTGTTTCCTCCTTTAAAAAATTATGGTAATTTATAGTACATATCTCATTGTATTATCATGAGTTACTGAGATAATAAGGTAACACATATAAGTCAGTTATCAGGCTATCATCTGCTGAGTGCAAACACCCACCCACTGAATATTAAATGTTGTATCTTATTGTTATTACCCTCCTCCTACTTCATCATTACCCTTATCATCATCATCACCACCATCAGGTCAAAGTGGCTCATTTATATATATCTTGAAGGATGCCATTTTTAACATATGTTTTTAAGTGTAAAATGGTCCTTGATAGCATCAATAATCTGTATGAATTAGATAAGCATGCCCAAGAAGAATATTTGGGCTTATTTGTCCTAAATCAGTTACTCCCTAGGGACTGTTCTCATCACAAGTCATTTAAAATACTATCTAATGAAGCCTTTGCCAGAAGCAACGCAAAGAACTTAAAGGATGCCTTTGATATCCAAACAGAATATTTTGAATTCTAACTCAGTAGACCCAGGTAGCTGAAATAAATTACCTAATTTTTCAGTTTCTGGAAAGGTAGACTTTAAGAATTCTCTAAAATACATTTGATTCTGATGATTTAATAAACTTTTATTCCTACTCTGTATGACTGATCTTAAATACACCTGTACTTTAGAAACCTGTTTTTAATCACTCCTCATACACTGAAATATTACTGCACATACCTGACATTCATAGCTGTTTGTCACATATAATCTGACAGTATTAGTTGTCGTTTAACGGATCTTGGACTTGTTTTTCTAAGTTTTTTGTCACTATCTATTCTCAATAGTGATAGCACCTTCCAATCTTAAAAGGGTAAAATATAATTAATTAATGGGTGTATACACACACACACACACACACACACACACTCACATACACACCCAGAGTACTTAAGAATGCTTTTTAAATATCAACCTTATATGACATAGAGCAAGTAATTTTATTTTACAATGGAGAACAATCTAAATTTCAGACCATTAAGTAAGTTATTCAAGGTCACTCATATAGTAAGTGGCAGATCCCAGATTTCAATTCAGGTAGGTCTTTACACTCAAGTCTGGTATTTTGGCTTCTTTTCTAACATAGATATCACTATTGCCTTTGTACACTGTTGCACTAGATTGGGAGACATATGAAAGCAGGTATTTTCTTCTTGATTTCTTTGTACTTCTCAGAATATTCACTGTATTTCTCAGAATATACATACTGAGTATTAAAAAAATAAGCTTAACTGATGAAAAAGGAAAACCAGAAGCAGGTACAGAGGTTGCATGTTGGAATGATCTAGTCCTACCTTCTGTGGACACTTAAAAAGTAGCTTTAGAAAAGGCTGAAATTTAGTTTCTTAGTTTACCAAACATGGAAAATGACACACTCAAATTTGGTCTGACTGGATCAGGGTTTATTTAAAATCACAGTAATCATTAAAGTGTGAGTGTAGTACAGGGGAACTGTAAGGAATAGTGTAGGAATCTGGGAATTTTCTCCATCCGTAAGCATGTAGAACTTGGAAGGAGAAAAAAGTCTGCAGAGCAGACCCTAGCCACCTAAAGGAACGTCACAAGAGGGAAATAAGACATATGACTTCACTCTCCTTTCTTTCTTCTGCCAATCTTTTGCCAGGGAAAACCAGGTTATTAATATGGTCCGTAGAGATCAGTCTACTGGGACAGAAAAATGGATGGAGAAGGGTGGAGAGTAGATCTGGAGGCTCAATGAAGATAATGAACACATAAATCTTTCCGTATAGTTGTGTGAAACAATGAGATTATACACGTAAATGTGCCTGGTAAACTATAAACTGAAGTGCATAAAAGTATTCATTATTTCATATTATTTGAAAGCTTAAAAAATTGATAATTGATTGAATCAGAGTGCAATGCTTTGTATAAAAAATACAGATCTGCAACTTGTCCAGTTAAAGAACAAAATTTTAGTTCTAGTTCTATTATATTTTCCAGGAAATATGGTGGTTCAAAATATCTAATTTTTTTTTAAAAACTGCTGACCTAATTAGGCTTACAAATAATTCTAAAAATCACATAAAAAAACAAAAATTGCATTTGGGTTGCAAATACATTCAGCTCTTTCTGTCTTCAAGTCCTCCCCACCTACTTTAACAATCCTACAAGCAAATTCAGATAAGAAAACAAAATGAAATGAATTTTATACTTCGAAGAAACCAAAGATCATTAAGTCCTCCCTTTTCTATCTACAGTGATGGAAGTGAAGCTCAGAAAGGTAAAGTGACTTGTCCAAGGTCATGGAACTACCAGAGGGGACTGAGGGTGAAGGCTCTGACTTCCTGCATGGGACTCTTTCCATTGGTCCATCTTCATTCAGCTACACCCACTGAAGAGTGCTCAGTTACTTAGGCATCCTCTGATTGTTTTTATTTTTTTTTAAAGTTTTCATATATATATATATATTTTTTTAAAAAATTTTTAGGTCCCACCACTGGCTTGCAGGATCTTAGTTCCCCGACAAGGGATCGAACCCACACCCTTGGCAATGAGAGTGTGGTGTCCTAACCACTGGACTGCCAGGGAATTCCCTCTGATTATCTTTAGAAATTGGAGATTGTTATTACTGATTTCTTTTTTTCAGTGTTTTTATTTTCTTGACTTTTATTCTAATATAAATATTAGAATAGGAGAGTGGTATGTCACTACATTGGCACCCAGAACTGGTTCAGCTTATATGACAGTCTAGATGAGGTTCTGCTTTCTTCTGTGCTCCATTGCATGCTTTCTAATATTAAATCAGACAAAGAAGATGATGACCATTCCATAGATATGAGGATGCAGATTTTGCTAGAGCCTCTAAACAACTAAATATTATTTAACCAACTGATTATCAAGCATTCATTCATCCCCTTGTTTATTCATTTATTCAACTCCTATTGAATCAGTGGGGATACAACAATGAATGAGATATAATCTCTGACCTCAAATGGTTTATAGTCTAGTGGCTAGTACAATGAAGCAAACTGATAAAACCACAGAGATACATTTGATCTTTGGGGTAAGCATTGGGTACCATGAAAGCACTTTCAAGGCACCAGTCTCTATTCTAAGTAGTTCATATGTATTAGCTCAATTAATATTCACATGTGTCTGAGAGACTGGTATTATCATTTTCCCCATTTTACAGGTTATACAATAGAAACCCAAATAGATTCAGTAAATTTCTCAATAGTTATATAGTTACCAAATCAGGGCTTAAAACTCCTAAGCTGTCTGACTGAAAAAATCCAAGTTCCATATTACCTCCGTGCAATCGAAGTATTTGTGTTTAGTATTGTATCTCTCACAGGATTCTATAATATATGTTGTTATTTGTGTACATGTGCCATTTTTCTACTAGACTCTTAGCTGCTCAGAGAAAGGAACCATATTTCATACATGTGGGACTTATCTACACTATCTAGCATCATGTTTTGGGAATAACCGCTTTAGAAACAAATTAAGGAGTAAATGACCTTTAATTGTAAAGGTCATTTAAAAAAATTGTAATTCTCTTTAATTGTAATTTAAGAAAATGGATGAATAATATCAAATGTAAAGAATTTGACAAACACACTGGGCCAAATTTGCAAATTCATTTTGTAATAGCAAAATGGGGGCTCTTATCGTAATGCAGGATGATCTCAATGCTCAAAGAATAATCCTGTTCTATTGTTAAATCAAATAGGGACGTCTAATTAGCTAAGCACAGATTTTTCTTTCTTTTTTCCTCCCCCAGAAACCCATTCAATTTTTAAAATATTCAAAATTCCTAAACGAAACAATTTTAATCATCTACCTGTAAGTTGGTAGCATTATAGGAAATTGACAGCCTGGCATCAGAGTTAAACACCCTTTTAATTCTTCTTGCTCCTAATTTGTATCATTAGCGTATCTTAGTCTGTCAAAGTAATCAAAGCCATCAGTGGGGGAGAAAAGGTGACTTGTACGTACGACTATCATGTATTTATTAATATGATTATTTAAATCATTTAGTTGGCAAGAGCTTATTTGTAATGAGTACAGTTGCTGACCACGTGTATATTAGCATCTTTCCACCATGGCAAAGGTCCCATCTGCAAGTAAGCAAGCTGTAACTAGCACCAAGGAGTGATAACACAGGTCAGAGTGATGTGTGTTCTTGCACTCCGAGAGGCTACAATGCAGGGTTGGGGAGGAGGCTTTCTCTATAGTACCAGGTGGGGGATTATGAACACTTAACCTGCCTTACTCTCCTCTGTTTTTCCTGGCATGTGTGTGATTTAATGCCACCACTGCAAATCTTCTGGTATGGCAAACTGAGTTTGGCCAGTGCCAGTCACTAGAATTACAAAAGCAATTTAAAGAAACTAACATTTGCTTTGGGGTCTCTAGTATGGACTACTTTTTCCTCTTTTTCCTGTCCATTGCCTGATTCCCAGCAAAAGAAAAATACACATATGCATGCCTATGTGTATAAACTATACATATGAAAATATATAGTCATATTCATAGATGAGAAACACACACTTACCCATTTAGAATTCCCTAGGAGGAAAAGCCTAACTTAATAGAATGCAGTGTTTTATTTTTAGTTTTGAGAAAGTATTCATTAAGGGTAAAACAGGAAAGACGATCAAAGCACATGAAAGAGAAACTGTATTCTTTATACTTTCCTTGTTGTCTTGACTGAAATTTAGTCCTCTTCACCTCTTGCCCCACTGGATTCACTAACCTCCAATTTTCTTCTCCCTATTGTGCTAAACTCAAAAATGTGCCTAGAAACCAAAGAATAAGGTTGCCTGTGACTTACGTATGTTTGGAATAGGGGATTACTATAGCTAAGTTTTCTCAGATAATTTTGAATTATTTTTCCCCCTCAAGGAAAGGGAATCTTTTTTTTTTTCTTGTTTCTCCCCCCACCCTCCCTTTTCATTGTCCATGTAGAAGCTGCCTGAAATAGGCACTGTGAAAACACTGGGCGGCAGTTCCTCTCCCTTCCAGCCACCAACACAGGAATGGTCATCACGGGTGCTCCATCTAGATAACATATTATTTCCCTGCTTTTGCTTGCTGCACTGAAACTCCAAATTCCACTGAAGCCTGTTCAGTGGAGACAGGGCAGTGCAGAGCAGCAGAAATAACAGATTTTCCTAAAAGCATGTGTCACAAAGCAGAACCATGAGATTTCCTAGGCCAGCCAAACCATGAAACCTGGAAGTGAAAAATGTCCTGTGCAGTGATCCAGTCAGTGGGATTAAATCACAAAATTCCCAACAGTTGTTTTTAGTAACCTTACTCATGATTTTCTGAGTACAGATGTATATCTTGTGATCCAGTATCTTTTTTTCCCTTCCACATTTAGTTCCATGTACCATCATCATTTATTTATATGAGTTTTCTTTAATCAAAGTATCTGTAAGGGCTAGCATCTGGAGTCTTCTGCCATACTCTTGTTCCTTCCCTTTTACTGTATAAACCACCCCCCCCCCGTCCCCACCCCATTCAAGACAAGAGTTAATGTTATGGGGCTCCAAAGTACACACGGTACAGCTTGCCTCCTGGGACTCAGCAGTGTCCCAGCACAGAGCTCACGAATCAGCTCCTTTCTAAACTCCTGAGCACTGCTGGATGGAAAATAAAGGGTTCTTTTCCCAATTAATTTTAAAGATTAAAAAATATGACAATGCAAGGCATTCAGAAAGTAATTAAATAGGCAATGTCTGACACTATATATATTGTAAGCAAAAAAAGGAACAAAAAAAATTCCCCTTACGCAACTTTGTAAATAAACTATACTTCAATAAAAAAAAATTCCCATATGGTGTATCTGATATAAGATATTTAATTTAAAAAGCCAAAACCAGTTAAAGATCCTGAGATTCCATCAGGAAGAAGCAGGTACTTTAGGCATCATGAAACATTGTACATAAATGGGTGTCAGAAATCTGTATCTGTACCTGTATCTATATATAGTCTTTTTTTTGTTGATGTTATGCCACTAATAGTCTTAAACTAAAAAAAGAAATAAGTAAACAGACAAACAATAAAGCAAATAAATAAATACATTCAGAAAAACAAAGGCAGGTTTTCTAGCCAAATAAATTCACCACAAAGTGTTCCATGTCCCATAAAATTATTACTTTTTTGTATCATCAACATCCCTAAAAGAGCTAATAGGAGCAATGTTTCTTCAATGTTAGTTACTGCAAAATTAAGTAAGACAAGTGAGTTAAAAAGTTAAGGTACAGTCTCCAAAATCATGGATAACAGTTAGAAAAAGGCTGTAAGAGTTTATTATTCAAGTAATTTTCAAAACAATAAGAATTTGCTAATAATTTTTTTTCTTTTAACAAATATTTTTTGAGTATCTTCTATGTGTTAGACTTTGATATGGGTCCTGGAGATTCAGCAGTGCACAAAATAGAGGAAGCTGTGCTCTTGGGTCATACTCCTGACACATCAGGCATCTGTCTCTAATTCTAAATTAGAAGGTGAGGTAACCATTTCTTATACATCATTAAATTGTCTCGTACCTTACTTTGTCATTGGAGGTGCTCCCAATTTTGGTTTAAAAATAAATTAATTACTAATGCCTTTGACAAGGAGATGCTTGCATGTAAAAAGCAGTACGCCTGCATGTAAAATGATCAGCCAAAAGATTTTTTAAAAATACACAATTATAAAGAAAAACTATATTAAAGTCTGTTATTGTAATATGAATTATAATGTGTAGCATTTTGATAGCACATTTCTAGAGTATTAATACTCTGCTTACTCCTCTGCCAACAATTTAACTTAATATTTATAATAATATACACAGAAATTCTAGCATTTTACTTTTACCAGAAATTCAATATTGAAGTTTTTATATATAAAGAGGAAAATCTTGCCCATGTGACTCATACATTGTACCTGTGACTTTAATGCCTTTAAAAAGACAGCCTAATGGCCCATTATTGTTTTTAACATGCCACCTTAAAATAACCTTTCTGCAAATTTTCTGACATATTTTATCTTAGCCTCCATTTATTTCATTTATATTGACCCTGGTCCCTTTAAAATAGCCGGTTTTTGAGAAACATTGGAGTAAACATACCATTTCTGCAAAGACTTTCAGATTCTTCCAGTAATTTCACATTGATGCTGCTTAGTTTTATGGGTAGCAATCTGCTCTTCTTTCGGAATCTGTCAAGAGCAGAAAAATACGCGTTAATCTTTTACTATAGGAGCCTGTACTGCTCCAAATGTCCCCTATTTCAAGATGACAATCGGACACTTATCAGGAATTACCCACATCCTCACAAGTGAGGAGCTGGCTGTGCAGAGTTAACTGTGAATTGCACCTCCTCATCGGATGCTGTTCTTAGTGACATCAGGATGGACCTCTACAGGTTCTCATGTCAAAACAGGGCTGTCATATAAATATACTTTGTTTATGATGTACTATAGGGACTGTTTCACTTCTAGACCGAGTCTAAACCCAGACTCAGTTCCAAAGGAGCAATGCAGTTTTTCAAGAGCCTTTGGTCAAGAGCAATGCCATCTGCAAAAGACCTCTTCAGATTGGAGGTGAGCCTAGTAGTGGAGGGGGGCCAGAAAAATCATGATTCTAAACTGGACAAGTAGTGTTGTGGAATTCAGCGAGAGACTAAGTTGGTTTCTCCCTCACAGATGTGAAAACACCTCTTCGGCTGATATTGTGTGAGGCTGTGTGGTCCCATGAAATCATTAAACAGAAGCCTTCTGGAATAATTTTCACCAACTGGATGTCTTTACATTGCTGCTACCTTTGAGACTCTTATCTTCTCTTACATTCTGACCTAGGTTCATAGTCTTTTAATTTCTCATGCCATCTCTAGTAGGTAGGATTGTCAATTGGGGGCAACCCTTCCACATTGCTCTTAGAAATGCAAATCCCAGAGTCAGCTATTTAGAATGCAAATATTGCTTTTCTAAAATATACCATAAGTGAATCATTCTTAGCATACAAGCCGGGCAAAACATCCAAGAGAAATACATATATTATTTCTTACTTAATCCTGCATCATTCTGTCTCTGAAAATATACAACTCTCTATTCTTCAAATTTGGACTCATGTTATTCCCAAGATTACTAGGTTATGAATAGCGTAATTTCTATCACATGTCCAGATATATGTTTCAGTTTGAAAGAGACAGAAAAAGAACAGAGACTTAACACATCTATTCATTTCACTCTGTCTTTTCACATTTCATTCATATCTATTTCATTCTATTCAATATCAAGAGTTTCAAACTGGAAAGTAAAGATTTAACATGTAGTAAAAGATAAATTACAATATGGAATGGTAACCCAGTGTCAAATTAAAATATTAAATTAAAAAATCCCGAACACATGAAGTTTTTGTAATGTGAATTCAATATTGCAGTCAAATATGCACATAAATAAAGTGTGAGAGGTAAAAGAATAAAGGTTATGAAAGACATTGGAACTTTGGGTCTTTACAAATTCCTCTGGATGACTTTTACATAATCTTACTAACAAGGAGAATCAAAGAGTAGTTTAAATGTTATTCCCAATGAGTACGTGTAATTCCAACACATACTAGGGTCTCAAAAATGTTGTTGAATAAATTAGAGTGAATAAATAAATAAATAATAAATAGATGGTGAAATAGTTCAGGAATGGTTGTTGTTATCTGGATTTTATGAGAAACTGTACCTGGGACTTGAATGAAAGAAATCAAAAATAGATTAAAGAGGAGGGTGCTATATTGCCATGTGGAGTTGAGAGTAAGGAAGTCATCTTCAGCAACTGAAGTTAGGAAAATAGGGGAGCATTTTTTAAAAAACATATGTAAATGATATATTGAAAGTGATATTCAGGAAAGATTAATTTGGTAGAATAAGAGTATAAATTAGTAGAAATTTTCTGTTAAATGATTTGATAAAACATATCAAAACCCTTTCATCTGAGTGTTAGTATCTGCCTGACAATCCAAATTTATAAATTTATTTTAAGGAGATAATTGGATATATTAAAGAGTGTGTGATTGGAGAGACTCATTTTAGTATTGTTTTTAATGATGAAAGACTGAAAATGGAACAAACTGAATGAACAAACAACAGCCAACAGGTTAAATAAACTCATCCATAAAATGTGTAAATAACATTAACTTTGGAAAAAGTGCTCTTCCTACATTTATTGTAGAAAAAAACAAGTTATAGAAATGAATTATTCTATAATCCAGATATTAAAACTACATACATTTCTAGGTTTGCTTTTTTCTGAATTTTTTCATAATGGTGCAGTATGACTTTTTCATGGTATTCAATTATTTCCTCACTTGGAATTGAATCTGCATTTCTAACATTCTCTCTCACTTTACCTATCTATCTATCTATCTATGTATCATCTATCTGTTGGCTCCAGTTAAGAAGCACTTGTCCCTAAACAAATATTGCTCTTTCTTGTTTCAAGAATGCTGCTCATTTGCCTCCTCTATGATTACTTACCAACTATGATTTATCTATCAAGGTGCTGTTAAAGCCATCCTTGATCTTTCAGGCTAGACATGATTTCATTCTTCTCAAGTCACTTTGACCATTGGAGAATCCTGATGTCTGCATCAGTAACACAGAGGTTACTGTGTTACTCTACCCCAACCCTTATCTGCACCAGTTTGAAGTAACCAAATTCTGCTCCCTGAACCTCAGACTCTTCATGTTCAAAATGGGGCCACTAAGTACTAATTCACAGGGTTGTTGAATAGATAATGTGTTTAGAGCACATAGAATACGAACATGGTTAAAGGGCTCTAGGCACATGAGTTCTTCCTCCAGTCTGTGTGTATGATGGTTCCCTAACTGCACTGAAGAGTGTTAAACGGTGAATTAACCTGAATCTTTTTTCCCCTAGTAGTGTGATGCAGCACCATGTATTTAGCAGTTGTTCAAAAAATATTTGTTGACAGTGTGAATAGAAATTCACCACAGTGGAATTTTAAAACAACTTTTAAATATCCTCTTGGGAGACATACATAAAATAGGGTATTTCCAAAAATATATATTCTTTTCTCTTTCCCAATGTCTTTATCTCTCTAAGATAACAGAAAAAAATGTTTGCTAATGCTGTGGGAAACACAAAACAGTTATCTCAGCAAAGTGGACATTATTGATTTTCTAGTTGGTCACCTACTCAACTGGTCAGGCCAATGGTAAGAACCACAGGTGAGAAAGGAACAAGCTCATTAAAATATCACAGAAGTCAGTGATATTTTAATAAGCATATACAGTTTATCCAAATTATGAAAATAGCTTACTTTTTAAGAAATGAGTTTCCTTAAAAGAGAGTTTTTCTTATTGATGAAATGAGTGTGTCAGCTTTGCTAATTGGCTAAAAATTGCTTTCTTGGGCAAGCTGAGGTGTTGTTGGGGAAATTACTGTGGAGGCCTTTTCTTTTTTTTTTTTTTTTGGTTATGTTCAGGTATTTCTTTAAGGCAAGCAAGCAGGCAAGTAAGGGAACAAACAAAACATCCCTGAATGAAGGGAAAAGAGATTTGTTTCCTGGCTTTTCTGTTAATTACATAACAGACAGAAACATTTCAGATCAAAGCAGACAACTATAATCTTGTAAATTTATGTTTCTTTAATTGAGAGTCAGTACAATTTAATATTCTGATCACCCCAAGGTAAAAAATATTGTTACTCTTTTTAGGCATTTACTGGGCATAATTAAAGGCATTTACCTGGATAAAATGGGCTAACAGCTTTAGAGAACAAAACATGCTTTGTTGGAATGAATATATTTGAAAAAAACCTTTGCTCATTCACTTGAGAAACTAACTACAAACTAAACTGGAAAATAATTGCAAGGCCTGGCTTCCACATTTAATCAGGTGGCAGATATTGGGCTTTCAGCCCAATGAATTCCGTAACATTATTAGTAATTGTAGCATCACATTTCACAAAACAAGCTAAAAATAATAGCAATGTGTAAATCTCATTGCCATGAGGCCCCCAGTGCCAAGGCATTTATTTTGCATCATATCCTCACCAAAAGGAAAAAAATCAAACCCCAAACAGATCAATAGAACTGTCACTGAGTCATCGACATTTCCTAACTCTGTTCCCTTCCAACAGATGCAGCACTTGCTGTTGCTTCTGGTTGCACACTCCCTGTTGCCTTAGGAGCTATGGTATTTGCTGGCAGTTGTAGGAATCCGAGCAGGGTCTGACTCAGTGTCGCAGAGGCCAATGTATCATGCACCCTGTACGTAAACAGAACTGCCAACAAAATGTTCTTAATTCACAACGGACAGATTTCGAAACTGAAACAGGAGCACAGAAGCTGTGTAGGAGGATGAGGGAGAGGAAATGAGTAGAAGAAGGAAGAAGGTGGCAGATGTAATTATTTTTTATGATTGGTACTGGGTATTGATAAAGAACTAATGATTGGAATGATTTAGCCATCCTTTTTAAAAAGACAAAAATTTTTTTTAACATCTTCATTGGAGTATAATTGC
The DNA here is from genome assembly GCF_003676395.1 of Aethalodelphis obliquidens. Classification (NCBI taxonomy): domain Eukaryota; kingdom Metazoa; phylum Chordata; class Mammalia; order Artiodactyla; family Delphinidae; genus Aethalodelphis; species Aethalodelphis obliquidens. Next base: position 62,678,696 of record NW_020837947.1, on the reverse strand, counting down.
TTTACAATGGTGTGTTAGTTTCTGCTGTATAACAAAGTGAGTCAGCTATACGTATACATATGTCCCCTATCCCTTCCCTCTTGCGTCTCCCTCCCACCCTCCCTATCCCATCCCTCTAGGAGGTCACAAAGCACCAAGCTGATCTCCCTGTGCTATGCGGCTGCTTCCCACTAGCTATATATTTTACATTTGGTAGTGTATATATGTCCATGCCACTCTCTCACTTCATCCCAGCTTTAAAGGCCCATCTCTGGCTGGAAGGTGAAGAGATGTTATGTTGAATTCTGGAATAAGGAAAATGTAATTATTTTCATCTTTCTTTTCTTTTTCTCTTTTTTCCTCTCTCTCTCCCTCCCCATTCCCCCCTCCCCAATTTCTGTCCTTCCATCCTCCTTCTTCAAAGTATATAATCATAATCACTTAAGCAACTTTTGGCTAAATCTTTTTGAAAGGAAGAGAATGTTTCATTGTGGTGTGTGTGTGTGTGTGTGTGTGTGGGAGGGGCACAGTTAAAGTAAAATTTTCTGAACCGTCTTTGCCAATTTTAAATCCATCCTTCTCCTGAAGGTTTTTAATTTTGCCATAAATCTATGTAATTCTTTACCTAAGCAAAATAATTTAAATTTTCAAAACTTATAGGAACATGTCTACTTATCATAGTTTTTCATGTCTTACTAATTGAGATTTTTAAACATTTCTATATGTAAGTAGAAAAAAAGAGAAAATGATGACTACATCAACTCTTTCTTAGAATAATGAAAATAACTTTGTTCAGTGGAAACAGCACAAATTTAGCCTTTTGACAATGGGAGAAAAAATGGTTCACCCTTATTTTACTAAAGGAAAATCTTGTTACAACAGACCATTTGTAAAATAACAGAGCAAAATTTGAATCTCTAACATAAAGCCTGCACGAATTGTTTTGCGTTTCTTGGGTCTGGATTACATAAATCTAAATTATAAAATGATTTGATGCATAAAATATTTAGCAAGTTATTGTGCTTTAGAAAGAAATCATTTAAACTAGTGCTACTTTAAAAGACTCTTCCAGTCTACCGTATATCAAGGATGTGAAAATGACTTTATATGTTAGAAAATTGGCCTTTAAAGAGAAAAAATATTAGTCAATTCTAAGTGCAAAGCTATTAACTGGCTGATTTCTCATCCCTGACACAGGATGTCATCCTCAACCTAGTGCCTGGCTGCTCCGCATCCTGTGGGAACCACAGGCTTCCGAAGATTCCTTTTTACAAATAACAATCAGTTCAGATAGAGGAGACACAAGGAGAGCCAGTTAAATCTTTCACATCATTACCAGCCTCATTGTTTTGCAAATCAGTAGCATAAAGTAGAACACGTGCGTGAATCCTCTTACAGGTTTCTGAATGCTAGGGATTTCAAATATGTGAATCCTTTTGATTAGCAGTAAATGGATAAGCCGCATGACAAATCATTACCTTTACCAGCTAAGTGGCTAGTTTAAAGATTACAGGTTACAGTTTGAATTCATCAAGGTTTGTCCATCTAAAATGACGAGGCTTTCCCCTCTTCGTATGTCAGACCATCATTATCATGAAGTCTGCCACATCTGATCACTAGCTCACTTGAATAGCTCAAAACTGCATTTTGAAAATATCCTATTTATAGTAGAGGTATGTAGAGTAATCCAAAACACTGCTTTAACATGCTAACCCTCTCTTGGCAAGAAATTCTTCTTGGGAGACTCTAATTTCTGAAATGAGGAAGGCCTGAAGCTGAGTGCCAGAACAATGGGATAAAAAGTGATTCATCTGTATTTTAACTAGCTGTTTTTGCCCCTTCGTAATTTACTTTTACAAATGCAATTATTCATTTTCTTCAGTAGGTCACTAAGTTGATCATATTTCACTTATAGGTATTTAATATTCTTTTCCTTGTAATGATTTTTCAGTACTATTTTCCACCAATGTCAAAATCCTGAGTTGTTTATTTGAATGCTTGAGTTATTGCTCTAACAATGAGAAGCTCTAATTACAGAGTGCAGTGAACTAGGCAGCAAGAGCTTGCATCCCAAATATTACTACTAATATCAAGACATATGAAGAGTCCTAGTAACTTCTTTAAAATACATTTCTTACTTTCTGGTTGCATGGATACAGACTACTGTCTTATTTTTGAGGGGTTGCTATAAGCTCTGGGGTAAGGAACTCCTTACCATTGTTTGTAATCTCTTTTCAAATCAGGCTTCATCTCAGTTTAAGCAGAGAACTCACCTGAAGCTTACTGCCCTGTAATTGCTGAAGACTACACTTTCTCACTCAACTCAAATTGCAGCACGGAAAGCAAGTTGGTACCGACCCTCACCCTCAGTTGTTCTTGTGGGCACCTCCCTCTCCCTTTTGTTTGTTACGCATATCCAAGCAATATTAGTTACAGGGAGCAAAGGAAAGAAACCATTTTCCCCTCCCACTCCCCATCTGTTGTGGAAAACACACAGGTTTTTCCACCACAGGTTTAGAACAACCTCATGTCCTTGGAGCACAGACTTCGACTACATGGTAACAACAGTGCGAACCTTCCTCCCACTCCTCAACCCACAAACCTATTTTAAGGCTGCCTTCTGAGAATAACCTTCACTGTGATGCTGTTGGAACAGGAGCTACCATGTTAAACAGCAATGGCGTGAGACTAACTACTCCTGGAGAACCAACCATGATTAAATATCTCCATTAAATAGCTCCTCTTCAAAGCAGTAGTGACTACATCTATGGGATTGGAATGTCCTCACTATTCTTCCAAAGGTAAATGACCCAAAATTATTTCTTACCAAAGCAAGGCCTAATTTTATAAATTTTTAACACTTAAAGTATTTAAAGTTTCCACTAAATATTTGCTGATTTTTTTCCCCCAAAATGAAAAGTTATATCATTTTTTGACTTATTGCCTCATCCCTGGACTCAATGATCAGAAATTACACATGAAGGATAAAAACCACTTAAACGATGTACACAACGATGTACTCGACGATGTGCTGAGAAAATAGCTGATTCAGGAATAAAGCTGAATTAAAACTCAAGTTGTCTCTCTTTCTCTCTGAATAGCACAAGGGATTTAAACATACTGTGACATGTGAGAAAAATTAATTGGGAGCCTCTGATTACAGAGGTAGAAATCCAAAGCCCTAGAATCTATTTTTGGCTTAATCACAGGTAATTTGTAGAATCTTTCCAAAATCATTTTTAAACATTTTTCCATACTAAAATGGACTCCACATTGATTTAACTGTCATTCGTTTACTTAAAAAAATACATTTGTTAGCAAGCAACTCTATGGCAAGTTTAGGGAAACAAGATGGATATAGTTCTTTTGGATCCTGTTATTTATTTTCTTTTAATACATTTTTAGTATCACTCAAGAATATACATAAATGATAATGCCTGAATTAAAACACAAGGCATACAACTTCCAATAACTAATAATGTGCAATTTATGTTGTTATTAGTAATTCTACTTCATAATTTAATTAATAATAAAATTTTGAGACAGTCAAATAAGTGACATTCTACATATAACGTTGTTCACAAGTAAACAAATTTTTTTACTATGAAACTTGAAATTAATCACTGAAGACATCATAAGCAAGAATTAGTACACGGCACCCCCTACTGATTTCACTGGAGGCAAAAGAGTTTAGAAGAATGGGGCCGCATCCTTGATTCTGTTGCACATAATATCAGCTTATTTAAGTAATCAGGGGGAAAGAAAACACACTTAATTTTACATAGGCTAAACTGATAGTTAAAATCTTAAGTTCTGAAGAGAGAATTAAAATGATATTTTATTTTATTTTTTCAATGCAGTTCTTATCTGAAAAACCACCTCTTGATAGCTAAACTTCATGCCTCCACTTAAGCTTCTTAAATCTTACTTTTTCATAACTAACTCTTCATAGATAACCCTTTATAATTAATTTATTATAACTAACCCTTCATAACTGAAGGATATGTTCATTATCCTTTACTGGATTTGTTTACATCCTTCCACTGTTTGGTACCTCTGAATAGTGCTAACTTTTGGACATAGTGTAGACTGGTTGATGCTCTCCTTTTGCCTCCCTGAAATCGGAGTGGAATTCTCCCCTGTAGCTGTGTCTGTAAAGAAGATTTAAGTTCTTATCTCAAAGGTTTATTGAAATACTGTTAATTACAAGGGGATAATGAGAACTCACCAATGGAGACAATCTCAATTAAACAAAAATCAGTTTATATTAATATAGCAGTTAATTATATGTCAGAATAACTTGAAAACCTTTCCTTTGTATTTATAGAGAGCCTAAACTTATATGAAATAAAGAAAAGTATTAATTGTGGAGAATTAAATGGAGAAAATAGAGATCTATATGAATGTCAGTGGTGGTCTTGTTATAAAATTAAAAAAAAATTAATTAGTAAGAAAACAATGAAAATTTTCAATGATGAGCATTTTATTCAAAGTTAGAGTGGGGAAAATTTGTATCTCAATGCCATTTATCTTTTTTTTCTTTTACCATATTAAGGAGAAATATGGACCAATTCTCAGTAATATTTTGGATACTTAGAAACCCTAGTGGTTTATGTGAGTTTACACTATATAAACTTATGTACCCCAAAGAACTTGTAATGCTAATGGCATTTATCAGGTATTGTTTATAAAGGATGTGAAAAATAATAGTCCATCTGCTATATTCCCTTTTCAGCAGAGGAATCATACAAATTAATGTTGGCCTGGATGTAATCCATTTAGGATGACTCATGAGAGTAATAAAAATGATCTCTTTCTTTTAAAAAATTCCTTAGCAATATTTGTCCACTAGTTATTTTTATGTTTGGTTTTTTTTTTTTTTTGTGGTACGCGGGCCTCTCACTGTTGTGGCCTCTCCCGTTGCGGAGCACAGGCTCCGGACGCGCAGGCTCAGCGGCCACGGCTCACGGGCCCAGCCGCTGTGCGGCATGTGGGATCTTCCCGGACCGGGGCACGAACCCACGTGCCCTGCATTGGCAGGCAGACTCTCAACCACTGCGCCACCAGGGAAGCCCTTTTATGCTTTTTTTTGTAAAGTCCTTTAACTTTATCAAATGCTTTATGACCATCTGGGAAAAATACCTGATGACAGGACCACCATCATCAACAATAATATTAAATTTATATTTATAAGAACCCAAGCTTATGCTATGTTAATTATAGGAGAGAAAAAAGAATATATGAAGGTACATCAACTATAAAAAGAAAAATGAAAACTAACATTTATTGTTTACTAACAACTTTTGAAATATTATCTCCTTTTGATTTTCACAGTATCTCTTTGAGATAGATGCACAAATTAACCCCATTTTATAATGGAGAAAACAGAACCTAGAGCATAGAAAACCATTCTGAGGTCACATATCTAGGACATGATAGAGCTGGTTCTCAAACCCTGGTCTGTTTTCTGAAAAACTTAGCCCTAAATCACTATGAAAATGGTCTTTTTGTAGGGGCTGGTAGAAAGCAAGCCTAGATAATGAAATGGTATGGAATGACAACATTTTGTGATTAAATGGATTTTATTTATTAATTATGAAAATCACCTATGCACAATACTTTTTAATATCAGTAAAACATACATACCAGGTATAGTTTATGTTAGTTCTCATCCATAAGCCAACAGTTTTTCCTCTGATTTTTAGGGGGAGAATACCAATTGACTTCTATTTAATTATATCCTTATATTTTCCTTATATTTTCTGGTACATGACAAAATGGAAGACTGAATAATCGCTTACAAGTAATAAGAAAAATAATGCATCAACGCTTCATGAGTAGGAACTATTCCTAAATCTTAGAAGGATTAGAACATATGCAGTTCTGGGAAATACTGCCTTTCATAGACATATGGCCCTTTCTTCATTTTTCTTCTATTATAAATATTTTTTCATTGTGTTCCATCCTCCCTTTTAAAAAATAAATTGATCTATCCCTTTTCTTGTTTTGTCACTATCTCTCTTCTTTAATTTATTTACTACTAATGTTATCATAGTGTAAACAATTGAAGCAGAGGAACAAAGATTAGAGTATATGAAAATTTGATTCCGAAGTAAAAGACTTTGTTTGCTTGGATGACTTCATTTTGAGCAATTAAAGGATTCGTCTTATTCTTCCTTACTAGATAGAAGTATTATATAGTAGTAAAAGCAGACTATGGGTTCACACAGATTGGGATTTAAATTATAGCTCAACTACCTACTGGGTATAAACATTAGAACAAGTAATTCTTGTGTTCTCAGTCCAAATGTGCACTGGAGCTAATGATACCAACGTTTATTTTTTATGCATTGAAGATAATTTACATATTTAATTAAACTTTTAAAAATGTATTGAGGGCTTCCCTGGTGGCGCAGTGGTTTAGAGTCCACCTGTCGATGCAGGGGACACAGATTCGTGCCCCGGTCCGGGAAGATCCCACATGCCGCGGAGCGGCTGGGCCCGTGAGCCATGGCCGCTGAGCCTGCGCGTCCGGAGCCTGTGCTCCGCAACGGGAGAGGCCACAACAGTGGGAGCCCGAGTACCGCAAAAAAAAAAAAATGTATTGAGTGCTTACTATAGGTCAGTACTTTTCTACCAACAAAATAGACAATTAACTCACTACTTGTAGAATTTATATTTTATTTTATTTTTTTTTTAAATTTTTTTGCGGTAGGTGGGCCTCTCACTGTTGTGGCCTCTCCTGTTGCAGAGCACAGGCTCCGGACACGCAGGCTCAGTGGCCATGGCTCATGGTCCCAGCCGCTCCGCGGCATGTGGGATCTTCCTGGACCGGGGCATGAACTCGTGTCCCCTGCATCAGCAGGTGGACTCTCAACCACTGCGCCACAAGGGAAGCCCTAGAATTTATATTTTAAAGAGGAGAAAAAGAAAGTGAATAACTGACATTAATAAATAAGTTATTCTTATGTTAGAAAGTTATTTGGAGAAAGAAGTAGAGCAGAATAAAAGATTTAGGAGTGCTGGGTGTGGGACATACTACAATTTTTAATGTGCAATGTTAGGTAGGTATCACTGGGAGGGTGACAGAATTGAAGAAAGTAAGAAAGATGGCTATGTGGATCTCCCAGAGGAAAGAGTACAGCCAGTGCAAAGACTCCGCAGAGGAAGTGCCTTGTATTAGAAGAAGAGGAAGCAGTGTGGCATGGAAGAGAGCGGAAGATAACTCACAGACATTAGAGAGGGATACAGGTGATGTAGGGTCTTGCCTGCAGGGAAACACTCAGTAAATGCCACTGTAAATGTATTTAGAGAAAAAAAAAGTTAGGCTTACCAACAGAAAAAATATTGTCCTGTGACAAAAAAGTAAACATAGCATTGTAGATATTTATTTAATACTGACTGTGTGTCGAGCATTGCACTGATCACTAAAAAACATTGTCTCATTTATTTGCCATGAAAGCCCTATGTGGATAATGCCATTTCTATATCCATTATACAGATGAGAAAAATGAGGCTCTAATAGGTAAAGTAACTTGTCCAGGATCACACCCTTATTAAGTGACAGAGATGTTATCCATTACCTTAACATGATTTCTTTTTGTTTAATGTTAAATGCATGTATCATTTTGCTCCCTTCCAAAACCTACTTGTCATGTCCTTTTGATTTCCAGATGAGCCGTTTACTTCCTTTTACTTCTCAGTTGGGCTCTTTTGAGCTCTCTATCATTATATCCTTTCCATAAAAGGCATTCAGTGTACTTGTTGCAGAAAATAAATTACTTTTTCACCAGCTCTCTTCTGTATTCTTCTGTTTCACAAGGGACTGGATTTAATTGTCCTCTAGCTATAATTAGCTCATTGTGAAGGGATTTTATTTTAAATGTGGCCAAGCAACAATTTTGTGATTTCATTTCCTAAATCATATATTTCAGATCTCCTTCTTTTTTATTGTGGTTTTATTACTGCTCACGGTATTCTTACTTGCATTAGCATTGATTCACTCATTTACTGTATTTTGGATATTTTTCTCTGAATGATTTTACTGTTTTTTGAAAAAAATGTCATCAATCTTTTGTTGAAATTTTTACTTAATAATATGCAAATATATAATCAGATTTTAATGTTGGCAGTATGAAAACAAAGCCTGCTTTTAGGGACACACATGGAATAAAGGTATAATTATCCTGTGTTCAAATGACATAAATAAAACATGTTTTTTCTTTTCAAAAATTATCACCTATTCCCTATTATCAATTTGATATTTTCAGAATTCGCCATAAAAGGAACACAGGTTCTAATATATCTTCTAAATGTAGAATGGGATTTGTTGATCAAAACATACTATACCAAGGTTAATGTCTATAAATCATAATGTCTCCTTATTTTTCTATTTCTATATAATTTTCAACATCATGGCTTAATATTTATATTCATCCTAATTTCACCCCTCTTGTTTCTAAGTCTCTATGCTAACAACAAAAAAAGCATTCAAAACTTATTATCAGAGGATTCAAACTTCAAGAAAGTATAAAGATCCAAAACTATGAAATAATTTACTTATCAGAAGTATACAGTGGTTGTTTGATTTTGAGAGTATTTAGATAGTTGAATTTTCTACTCTTAATCTGCTTCTTTTAGCATGGTATGGACAAACCCAAGTTTTTATTTCCTTAGGCAAAGCCAATATGATTTTTCAGTATACTGAGGGCTATACCCAGTGCAGCAGATTCAGAACCTACAACTTTCAACACAACTCCCTCCTCAAGTCAGTGTACAAGACTTACAAGTGCAAATGAGATTGGCTGCAAATCCTGATCTCCACTCAGTGACTCATGAATCCAGTGTCCTGGTATCCAGCTATTAGAATCATCGACTAATACAACTTTCAGGGTTTAAGGAAATTAAGAGTTTACATGATCCAATGATTTTATGTTACAGATGAGGAACTTGGATTTCTCATAAAAGAAGAAGCTAGTCAAATTTATTTGTGCCCTTAATCTTAAAACAGTTTAAAAATTGATGTCACATAAATATGTAAACCAGCGACATTTGTTAAACATTTGGCATGTGCAAGGCACTGAAGTATCAATTAAACCATGGCAAATACTCATGATTTAATATTGAAAAAATGTGATCGTCAGCAAAATAAATCTCTAAAGTTATTTATAGTTCTCAATAATGGAGTACACAAAAATCACAAAAAAGTGATTTTTTTGTGGGTGATTTTTGTGAATTTATTTCCTATAATGTTGGGATCTATTACAACTAGGTGCAGTGAGAGGTGAAAAAGCCAAGGCATTATTGAGAGGAATCAGTGAAAACTGAAGATCTAAAAAAGTAACTTAAATGTTCAATCAAATACTTTACCCAAAGGACAGAAACATCTATCATGTTACAAATGAGAAAGAAAAAAGCGACATGATGAATCAGGAAGGAAACAAGTTTTCTAAAAAGGAGGACTTTAACTATTTCATGCCACTCTAACCCTATAATCCTAATAGAACATTGAGGGTAACCCCTGTAGTATAAACAAATTAAAGCAACCACACAAAAAAGCAGCTATGAAGTAATACCAACTGATTATCTACGTAAAAATATTTCTTTTTTTAAAAAAAAGAAATGTAAGGATTTATCCCATTCTGATCCTAAATGTAAGGATTATCCTATTCTGACATACCTTCTGTAGCCAATCACTATTTTGTTCTAAGATTTTTCAGCATCTTGAATTAAATAAGGGATGTTCATGAGAGATATTTGTTATTCAATGGCTCTTAATTGGTTTGGGGGAAAAATCAGTATCAACTACTGGTAGAAATTCCACTTGATGGTGGAAAATGAGCCAGCTGTATTATTACAAATTGTAACTAGTGATTTGAATTTTTTTCTAAGTAAAATGAAGAGTTTTATTGTTTTCCTGATATAACATTAGGCTTTGTTTTGTTTATTTTGTTTTACATTTTTAAGTGTTAGGAGCTTCATCTGACAAATTAATTTTTTTTTTTTTTTTTTGCGGTACGCGGGCCTCTCACTGTTGTGGCCTCTCCCATTGCGGAGCACAGGCTCTGGGCGCGCAGGCTCAGCGGCCATGGCTCACGGGTCCAGCCGCTCCGCGGCATGTGGGATCTTCCCGAACCGGGGCACAAACCCATGTTCCCTGCAACGGCAGGCGGACTCTCAACCACTGCGCCACCAGGGAAGCCCTAAAATTTTTTAAGTTAAATAAATCTCAATTAATTTTACTTCCAGTATTTCCAAAAACCGATAAATTATCACCTCCATTTTATAGATTAGGAAATTGATCCTCACAGGTTAACTGATTTATTCAATATTACTCAGTTAGTTTGTTAGAATGAAAGAAATCTGAACCTTAGAGACCATGCTATTGCCACTATGTGAACTTTCTATTTGTCACATATATGAGAATGTCTGCAGAGTAAAAATATGTAGTCAGTTGGTAATGACTTCAACTTCATTTTTAGACAAGCTCTTCAAGAAAGATAGTTAACTTTTTACATTTCATAAAACAATATCTTGGAAAGAAATGAGCTTGTGTTCTTAATTCTCTGACCCACAGTGACTGCAGGCTCCAATAAAAGCCTCTTGTCTTATAGAAGCAGAAATGCAGTCAATGTAGGTTACTGGTCACTCTCCCAAAAGATTAAAAGGGTACTTCAGAGTTAGGGAACACAATTAACTGCTAAAATAAAACTTCCTTCACTGTGGTACACAGTATGTGTCTGGCATGAAAGCAAAATTGAAAAAAATGACACTTTACATGTATTAGAAATCTAGTACATTTTAGACTATATTTGACTCAAATGATTTTTCTTTTGTACAACACTATGCTGTCTTTTTTGGATCTCTTTCAATTTGAGAATATTTTGGTTTGTATGTATTATTCTTCATAAAAGCCAAAGGTCACTTATTTTTTAATATCTAAATTAATATTTTCATTTACTCAATCATTGAGTTTTACACACAATTAGTGAATGTGAGACACTGTGCTAGGTTCTAGGAATATAACTGTGAAACAGACAGACATTTCTTGTCCCCGAGGAACTTGTGTTTTACTGGTGGATACAGACAAGGAAGTGGTTCAGTACGACATGGGATAAAGATGGTCAATAGAAATATATGGAATCTATAGTTGCTGGGAATGAGAAGAATCAACTAACCTGGACTTGGCACATTCAGAATTTTTTTTTCAGTATCAAAAGTGAATTCTGACAAGTGGAGCAAAATTAGTCAAATAATGAGGAAAGGAAAAATAATATACAGGGCAGAGCGAATAGAAGAAGTCAAAGAACTTGATGACTAATGAGATGTGGGAGTGACAGAGAGAAGGGATTCAAGCAACTGGGAAAATAGTAGTGCCATTCAGTGTAAAAAAAGAAGGGAGAGAAAAGAACAAATTTGAGTAGGTTTATTTACTTTGGTTTTGGACACAGTGAGTTTTTGGTGACTATGGGATGATCAGTAGAAAAAAATATATATATACACATTTATTTCAGTTTATGACTTCTAAGCATATTTTTCACATTTTAATAAAGATGCAGATGTAGAGAATGGACTTGAGGACCCAGGGAGGGAGAAGGATAAGCTGGGACGAAGTGAGAGAGTGGCATTGACATATATACACTACCAAATGTAAAATAGATAGCTAGTGGGAAGGAGCTGCATAGCACAGGGAGATCAGGTCCTTTGTGATCACCTAGAGGGATGGGATAGGGAGAGTGGGAGGGAGATGCAAGAGGGAGGGGATATGGGGATATATGTATACATGTAGCTGATTCACTTTGCTATAGAGCAGAAAATAACACAACACTGTAAAACAATTATACTCCAATAAAAATGTCAAAAAAATATTTCTAAAATCCAAATGAATAGCACAAGCAAAAGTGTCTTACAGTTATAATCGCCAATGGGCTTGCTTTCTTGCTTGTATATAAAGTATTGGTGCATATTACAGTGAATAGTGTCTCAAACTGAATGAAATAGGATATGGCATGGATTTCAAGTCTCTTCCTGCAATATTTAACTCGAGCCTAAATCATTCATAGCCAACTTCCAGTCATTAGATATCATTTGTGATATCTTTAGTGAACTTCAAGCTCTCTTCACTCTGAAACCAACTGCAAATCCAGGCTGCACAGCACGTTCTAAGTCATGATTAGAATCCCCAAACAGGTATGCTCCGATCTTGCTGTTTAAAGAAGAGAGGTTTAGAGCCATATGATCATTTTACAATTCTCTCTCTAAATCCCCACCATGTATCTGGGAAACAAAGGAATATTATTACCTGAGAAATTGTCCAAGTACCTTGCCATGAGTACACTGTATCTTACAGGCAGAGCCAGGGTAAGAATCAGTGTCTTCCTGACTGCCTCCTGCTGCAATCAGCAGTATTCTGAGACTGTACACATAACTGAAATAAAGACTGCTGGGATTCAGAGCGAACGTCCCCTAGATTACCTTTCCATCCCCTCTTTTCAATTTATTTTTTTTACCATAACCAGGCAATAACTCTGAGGAATGTTTAAAATGACTTTCTCCTCTAGCAACTCTGTGAGACCTCATGCTAATAAGGGGCTTAGGGGTGATAAACTAACATAAAATATATCTCAGACTGTCTCTCATGAGATTCCAGGGAATGTGCTTAGTTAAAGATTAAAGCTTGGGTGGAATGTTATGCTTGAATTTTTGTGAGTCTTCTTGTTATCAGAACGAGTAATGTTTTTTCAACCAACAGGTTACTTTATTAAGTAACTAAGTTACTAAGGTACATTGCTTGTAGTTTTAACTTACTGTTTAACAATGAGTTAAGTAACTTGTGTGAGTGTGTACACGTTACTAGGGATACTTGTAATGAAAAGATGCAAGACATTTCCTTTCATGGTGGTAGACACACATATAAACATCCCCTTTTAATGAGGGGAAAGCAGAAAAACAAGCAATATGCTTTGAGGCTACAAAGGCACAACTGATTTAATCTGAAGGCGAGAGGGCTTTAAGGAAGAAGGTGTAGCTGAGATATGCTTGAGAGGTGGCTGATCTGGGGAGGACACTGCAGGCTGAGGAATTAGGTGCAGGTGTCTGGAAGCATATTATGTGTCCAGGTAATGACAACAGCTTTCTGTGGTCAGGGATCACGGTTTGTAGAAGGCTGAAGTGGGAAATGCAGCTTTAAAGTTAGTTTATGCAGTTAGAGCCAAACTTAGCATTGGGCAGTGCTAAGTTGTTTGCTTATTATTTTTAGAGGAATGGAGAAACTACTGAAGGGTTCTTAGTAATGGAGAGTCATGACTGGACCCAAGCAAATTTGTAACATTGAATAAGACCTCAGATGTACATACTCTTACTCCACATATGAGGAAATTAAGGTCCAGAGAGAAAGCTGGTCGGTGTTAGCCCTGTTCAGCCTACTGTTCTACTGTTTGAGAAATAACAAATTAGCCTGAACAATATTATTGCCACTGATAAAATGAATAGGGATTCTAAATGAACAAGAAATATTTCCTGGCCTTAATATTTAACTACACAAGCAGGCAAAAAAAATTCTTAAGTTAGAGACACAAAGATATCCCTATAACATAAGAAACTCTCATAATACAATCCACAGATGTCATGATACGTTGGAGGATTGGGATACTACACTGGGTAACAGGAAGGCTCAGTTTATTCCTGGTCTCCACTCTCCTGCTCACATTCTATTGAGAGAGTCAGGACATAGATATAAAACACAATAACTTATCTGAGGGAAAAAGAGCTGAATATAGTAACCAAGTCTGTATCTCAGAAAAATTACATTAGTGTAAGTTTGGGGTGAGGGATGGAAAAGTTGAGGAGGAAGAAGAGATGCTGAGTTTTACTTCTGTTTTGACTGCTTGTTCTAACAATCACTGCATTATCCTTAATTCTTAATTTAAGACTCTTTTTTTCTATTGGATCAAAGCATTGAAAAAAATAGTGCTGAAGTATGTAAACATTTAGTGATACAGCACCATTATGCCTGATACAAAACTGATTCTGTAATGTTGTAAAATAAATATAGGGTTGTGTTAGTCAGCTTAGGCTGTCATAATAAAATACCATAGACTGGGTGGCTTAAACAACAGAAATTTATTTTCTCACAGTTATGGAGACTGGAAGTCTAAGATTAAGGTGCCAGCATAGTCAGGTTCTGGTGAGAGCTCTGTTCCTGGCTTGCAAATGGCCACCTTTTGACTGTGTGCTTTTATGGCCTTTCTTCAGTGCCTGTGTATGGAGAGAGATCTCTCTCTCTTCCTCTCCTTGTAAGGCCACCAATCTTACTGAATTAGGACCATAATCCTATGATCTCATTTAACCTTAATTAGGAGCCTTATCACCGAATACAGTCACACTGGGGGCTATGGCTTTAACATATGAATTTTGGGGGGACACAATTCAGTCCATAGCAGGTCATTATGGAAAATTTGGAATGTGTAGGATAACAAAAAGAAAACACTATCATTTTTCATCCCCTTTCTCAAAGATAAATATGAATTAATCACTATTAATATTTTAAAAATACCTTATATGTCTTTTCCCTTAAACTTTTGGAGAATTTGAAACAGTTCCTTAGTGTAGTCAAAAAAAAACAAAAAAACTCTGGAAACAAAACTGAGAAGTCAGATATATAGATGAATGATATGTGTATATTAATTAATTCACCAATTCATTCATTTACTTAGGATTTACTATGTGTCAGGAGTCATTCCTCCCAATTTGCCAAGGAAGTGGAGAGGCAGGAATTAAACAAAAAAAAATCACAGTTTAACATAAAATCAGTGAAGGAAAAATGCAGGGAGTATATGGTAAGTAGACTAAATTTAGCCAGCATGTGAGGGTAAGGAGGTCAGAAAACCCTCTGATGAGAACTACTGTTAATATTGTTGAGGATACCTTTTATGTGATGTTATCATTTTACTCTTGCTGCTTTCAATACTGTCCTTCTCTTTGGCTTTTGAAGTTTTGATATGTCTTGCTATGGATTTCTTTGAAATTATTTTACTAGGAGTTCATTGAGCTTCTAGGATGTGTAGATTAATGTGTTTCATCAAATATGGGAAGTTTCTAGCATTATTCTTCAAATATACTTTGTGCCCCTTTCTCTTTTTCCTCTCCTTCTGGGACTCCAACTATACACATGTTGATACATTTTATGGTAAACCACAGGTTTGTGAGGGTCTGTTCATTTGTCTTCACTTATTTTTGTTTCTATTTCTTAGGCTGAATTATCTCTATTGACCTATCTTCAAATTTACTAATTCTTTTTTCTGCAAGTTTCAATTTAATGTTGAGCCCCTCTAGTGAATGTTTCATTTATTTTATTTTTCAACTTCAAAATTTGTTTGGTTCTTTATTATAATTTCTGGCTCTACTGATATCCTCAATTTGGTAAGACATTAATGTCATATTTTCTCTTGATTTTTTTTTTTTTTTTCGGTACGCGGGCCTCTCACTGTTGTGGCCTCTCCTGTTGCGGAGCACAGGCTCCGGACGCGCAGGCTCAGCGGCCATGGCTCACGGGCCTAGCCACTCCGCGGCACGTGGGATCTTCCCAGACCGGGACACGAACCCACGTCCCTTGCATCGGCAGGCGGACTCCCAACCACTGCGCCACCAGGGAAGCCCTTTCTCTTGATTTTTAAAAATATATGGATTATTTTAGTTTCCTGAATATAACTACAATAACTGATTTAATATCTTTGTCTTGCAGGTACAAAATCTGGTCTCCACAGTGACATTTTCTATTGATTGCTTTTATTCCTGTGTATGGTTTATACTTTTCTGTTTCTTTGAGGTCATTTAATTTTATTTTTTGCTGAAAACTGGACACTTTAGGTAATATAATATGGCAACTATGGAAATCAGATTCCTCCCTCCCAAGTTTTTTTTGTTGTTATTGTTATTTTTGTTTGGTTAGTGACTTTCCTGGTCTAATTCTATAAAGTCTGCATTTCATGTAGCATATGCAAAATCCGTGAGGCAAGAAATGGCTTAGTGCCTAAGAGAAACATATGGAAGATTATTATAATTGGAGTATAAAATAAATGGAAGGATAAGGTTTGGATAATGGTTTCTATAACACAAACACAGAACAATTACCTCTCCCTAATAAATAATGATCAGTTTAGTAGTATAGATGATGGACTCATTTATACATTATTTTATCACAAAAATGATTTTTCACACTACAACAAAGGTGTATAAGCAACAAATGAAAGGTAATAAAGAAGTAACATGATTAGATGTTACTAGAAAGATCACTCAGGCTACTGTGTGGAGAATTAAGTGAATATGGTAAGATAAATACTGAGTATCCGATTAGAAAAGACCTGCTATAAAACAGGCCAGAGATGATTCTGGCTTAGAAAATAATAAGAGCAAAAAGTAACTGAAATGGTTTGATTACTGTTTCAGTGCTGATTTATGTATACGTTCACAATATCCTATAAAATAGATACTATTATTAGTATACTATTTTGCAGATAAGGAAACAGAGTCACCAACAGGGTAAACTATTTTTCCAGGGTCACACAGCTATTAGATGGAAGAGAAAGAATTTAAAACATAGGCAGTTAGGCTATGGAGTCTATGTTCCTACATATCATAATATACTACCTACAAGTTAAGACTAAATTAACATGGAGAAGCTGGATAATTTATAAAGCTGAAAGGGATATTTTTGAGGCAAGGTTTTCAGGAGTTGGAAACAGATTGGATTGGAAGTATAAAGGAGAGGAAATTGTTATCGCAGATTCTAGGCATAAACTACTTAGCTGAATAAAGGTGTCATTTACCAAATGGGGAATGCTGAAGATAAACAGTTTTGGGGAAAGGGAAAATTTTGGAATTGAGTTTGAGATGTATAAATATTCACATCTAACATTATGTGTATTCATCTATGTAGAAATATTAAATAGACATTTGGAGTTCAGAGGAACAGTCTGGATGGGAGACATCAGTGTGTGACTCTGGGGATATATTTAGCACCTGAGGTCATGGCAGTAGATAAGGAGTCTTAGTGAAAAAGAAAAGGGCAGAAATGTGATGTTGAGGTGTGCTAGTATTTAAGGTTTGGATAATGGTTTCTATAACACAAACACAGAACAATTACCTCTCCCTAATAAATAATTATCAGTTTACTAGTATAGATGATGGAGTCATTTATACATTATTTTATCCAATTGATTATAATCCATTACCATCATTATTTGTTTTAATGCTCAAATTGTCCCAGATTTGGGAGCCTCTTAAACCTGACTTCTGCTCCTTGTGACATATCTCCATCAATCTTGGAGCACTTGTTTGTTTCCTGGCTCATCTTACACATTTCCTGTCCCAGTCCTAGAATTATCAGTTTACCCAGGGACTTTTTTTTTTTTTTTTAGTAATGAGTGATATTTAGTAGATAATACCTATTGTGGTGTCACTGCTTTCTAGGCTCTCAGTGATTTTACATACAGAGAGACAAATATCTTATATATGCATGTGTGTATATTACATAAGCATTTACGTATGTATGTGTGTATATATTCATACATATGTACAGAATCTACACATATGTATAGAATCATGTTTATACTAATACTTCTTACCCTAATTCAACATTACAGGGTTTATTCTAATTTTCTACCTTTTCATATTTGTAACTTAATTATCTGGCAGCAATAAACCTGAAACTTACTATTTCTAATGTACTTAACTTGTTTAATCAACCACTTAATAAGTAAGTAACCTCTTGTTACTGCCAACTCTCTTCTTCACCCCCGCCCATCAGATGTCCTCTGAATCCTACTCAAGGTCTAATACCCTGCACTGTGCCATCACATCTGTACCCTTAATTAGACACCCTCCTTTTCTTACCAAGGTTCCAACTTCTTGTTTCTCCCATCTCATGTAGGGTACTGTTATGAATTGAACTATGTCCCCCCAAATTTCATAACTTGAAGCCATAACTCCCAATGTGACTGTATTTGGAGATAAGGGCTCCTAAGGAGGTAATTAAGATTAGATGAGGTCATAAGGGTGAGGCCATAATCCAACATGACTGGCATGCTTATAAGAAGAGACTCCAAGGATGTGCATACATAGTGAAAAGCCCATGTAGGGATATAGTGAGAAGGTGGCATCCACAAACCAAGGAGAGAGGCCTCAGTAGAAACCAAACCTCTAAAATGGTGATCTTGAAATTTAGGTCTCCAGAGCTATAATGAGATAAATTTCTAGTTTAAGCCACCTGGGCTATGGTAGTTTGTTATGGTAGCCTTAGTAGACTGATACAGTCACTTCCTTACACTGCTCAAATTCCAGCACCCCATCCTACCATGGAGAACTTCTCAATCCCTCATGTCAGGCTTCAACAACTGCTACCAGGCCAAGTCACTCTACTGGCTCCCTTCATACCCATCCAGGTTGCACCCCCACGTGGAAGCCCTACTCACACTATTTGTGTTCCAACCTCTCCATTGTAGCTGTCTTTCCCCATAGAAGGCTTCTTCTTCTTACATCATAGTAGACTTTTCTAATCCTTATACGCTGATACCTCATTTTCACATCTATGGGTGGATGCTGTTCTCACCTCATTTGGACCCCCACACCATACACCAGTAGGGACATCAGGTCACCCTCCCACATGGATATCATTCTCACTATGTTCAGGCTTGGACAACTTGTATGAAACACCCCTGCCACGTAGATGCCTTTCATGCTAAACTCTGATATCTCATACTGAGAAGCCCTTCATCCTGCTCATGTTCTAATTCTTTATATAACTGTGAATCCCCCCTTCTCCATTCTCCTAAATACATTTATGTATGTTGTGCTTGGCTGTACCTAATGACTTCAGACTAATTTTCCACCCCCCTTAGGGAGGCAAAGGAAGAGAAATAAAGAAGAGGAAGGAAATAAATGAATAAAAGGAAAATAAGAATTGCCTGGAACCTTGCTCTGTACTAGACATTTTGAATATTGTGTTGTAAAAATTCTGGATTTAGTTTTCTTCCTCTGAGTAGTGTTGATTTTTGTTGTAACAGTTGGTTAGTTCTGGCTGATCACTCTGAATTTGTGTAGGCTTGTGTTAATGCTCTTTATATGGCAGTCTTTAAGTTTCAATTTCACTCCTAGTTCTAAGTTTTTTGACTCTAAATATAGTTTTACTCCTAAGACAAGAACTTTATGGAGATTTAATTGCAAAGTGCAAGATATTTAGCAAAATTCTCCAAGTTGATGGGCCTCAAATTCTAAACTCTGTCTCCTTTGTGGTAGGCACAAACTGAAAATCTTTGCTCAGACTTTTCAAACTTACAGCTCTTCACTGGGTCACTTTAAGTCTCTTCCATGCATATTCAATTCTGCAGTAAGTCAAGGATTTAATGGCAGTTTATACATAGATTTTGGGTTCTCTCTCTTTTGGCTTCTCTTATGATTTCCCCCTTCAATTTCCAACTGCACTAATATGCTCATATCCTAATCTTTATCACCTCAACTCTGTAAAACAAGCTTTTTCCTTAAATTCCAGCCAATATGCAGTGTAATGTGAAATGTGCTCTCATGAGGAAAGTTATATTCACGTAGATGTTGGTAAGTTTAATTCCATTCTTTCAAGGGTCATGAGCCTCCAGTTTCCACCTGCGTTTTGCTGCTTTCCAGTTATCTTCAAATACTTGTGTGTCTGTGTTTTTTTTTTTTTTTTAATGTTGTGTTGTTGTGTTCTGAGTTTACAGTTGTTATTAGCAGGAGGCTCAGTTTTGTACAAGTTACTTCACCACTACCAGTATTGGGACTCTTCCTCTTATTCACTTTTAATATCGCTTTGGTATGTTCTGAGTAGTTGAAAATTTTTATGTTTTTCTTCTGTTATAAAGTGTTACAAATATTTTGAAGAAACATTGCAACTGTTAATCTTACAAATAAAGATACAAACATAACATCTACATAGCTTGATTTGGAAACAAAAAATTATACATATATTTTAGAAAATTCCTTGAGGCTTAATAATTGTGATTTAAATTTCTTTTCTGCAACTTTCTTTGAGTTGAATAGTTAGAAAAAAGTTATATTGATAAAAAGCTTAGGAGAAAAACATGGTATTGCAAAATATATTTTGAAATAGGAATATTTTATTTTTCAAATCATATATTTTATATAGAAAGTTTAATGATTATGTACTTGGTAAAAATTCAGTTCATTTATACTAAAAATTTAATTCAACTCAAATATATTAAAGTTTTAAAAAGACACGGAACACAATTGAGGTTTAATAATGTCAATGAATTTCTCTAGCTTATACAGCTGGAAAAACCAACATGCAAACTTAAACATTATCAGCTAGACCTATCTACCTATCTCTATCTATCCACACATATATATACATATACTTGTACACATATATATGTATGTGTGCATGTATAAACACAAATATATACACACATATGCAAATTCTTTTTTCCCTTGATAATTTATTGTAGCCATCTTTTAATAAACCTGTTTCTAAATTTTTGATGTCCAAATGTTAATTCTTAGTAGTATATGCTCTTTTAAAATTATATACCTCCTTTTAATGGATCCTTAAATTATTTATAGCTTTTGTTATTATACAATAAGTGTTTTAATATAATTTATACTTATGTGTTTATATTAGTTCTTATAGTGTATATTATTAGAAGCAGAATTATTGTATCAAAGAATTTTCATAAGTTATGTTTTTACTAATACAGCCAAATAAATTTCAAGTCAGGCTACAATGGTTTCCTCATACGTTTCAAAGACTAAATAATTTAAATTAAGTGGTTTCATTTGATATGGCTTAATTTTGCAAAGTAGTTTGGATGAAAAAGTATGTCATGTTGTTTTAAGTTGCATTTTTCAGATATGTACCTGAATCTCCATGTGAGGTTGACAATCTGTTCATTTCCTCTTCAAATTGTCTAGTTACATACTTTACATACTTCTCTATCAGAAATTTTTTGTAGATATATAGTGCCCCTTTGTACTGTGAGTAATTAAGCTATTTCTGTTACATTTATCTTAAATAGGTTTTTTCAGTCCATTGCTTGTTTGGAAATTCATTGATGGATGATTTATAACACCATGCAGACATTTTTCAATCTTCTTAATCAAATCTGTCAGATTTTCTCTTTGGTTTCTGAGTTTTTGAAACCTTAGGAAAACCTTCCCATCCTAAAATTATGCATGTAAAAAGATTCTGCATGTGTTTATAAGTATAATATAAATATTAAATTATTATTCTTTACTTTTAGTCAATCAATCTAAATTTCTTTTGTGTAATGTGGATTGAGATAATTATAATATCTTTTTTGTTTGGCCATACCTCAAGGCATGTGGACTCTTAGTCTCCTGATCCATCAGGGATCAAACCCGCGTCCCCTGCAGGGGAAGCACAGAGTCTCAACCACTGGACCACCAGGGAAGTCCCAAAAGATAATTATAATATCTTATCTCCCCAAATGGCACACTTGATAAATGTATGTGTTGTGTGTCCTTTTTCAACTGTAATTTTCTATTAAACCACTCGTCTATTTTAAAACTTCACATTTTAATTGCTACTTTTTAATACTGTTAATTGCAATTAATGAAACTTTTTATTTTGATTCTGATCAAAAGTATCTCAGTCATGATAAAATTTTAATGTAAACATTTGGTCAACTTTTTTCATTTATCTCTATGTATTTAACATCTCTTTGAAAATATTTTCTTTCTAAATGATCTGTTTACATTTTTATGCATGTTTATGTACATATTTATGCATATATTTGTACCCTGTCTCATAGAGAAATAAATTTAGGCAGCTTCAAAGATCGGAAAATATTAAGACATAACTATAAATGAGATGTATTTGTGAGAGAATAAAGAAAAATATTTTAGACATAAAAATTGTTCCATTAGTGAGCTAAAAGTGAAACACAGTTATCTATATATATGCCAAACCAAGGCCACAGTTTGGCTATGCGTTTTCTAGAAGCCAATGAGAAAAGAGAAACCTAACCAATAACCTGATGCACATTCTTACATTGTGTTTATGTTACAGGTAACCATTTTTACTGTTTAGATGGAGACATTTTATATATATTTTTTGATAATAACTGAAATCCATTGACGCTGAAAAATGAACAAAATGGTTTCTATATTATAAACTCACTGAAAGTAAGAATGATATTTCATATCTTTTTGACCCTAAAATTTCAACTTAAACTCCAGAGAGGCTAAAAATTATTGCTAGATATAACAACTTAGTATAGTAATAACTCATTTAATTTTGCTATTATAACCATTATTATCAATGAAATAATAAATATTTTATTAGTATTGAATTTTCAATTTTCTAGATACCCTGAGAGAAAATGAAAATGTATTTAAAAATAGTCTGTATTGAGACATTCTTTGCATAGGAAAATAATGAGACTAATTCTTGGCTAGCTAGAAGTGATTGCTTCTATAGTTATTTTGTATTTAAATAACAATTTGAGATTTTTCCTTTTGGCCGTAATGGAATAGCAAGAACTTTCACTGTAAATAACCAGAAAACAGGACAAAATACATGAAATTACTGTTTAAGACATCAGACAATGGGTAGCACGGATCCATGATTCCTGAGAGAAGGGAAACAAATGAGGGGAGCCTTATGACCACATCAGCTCCTGCCTTGAGACAATTTCTTAATAGTTGACAAAAGGAATGGTAACCCAAAGAGAGTCCAGTAGCCTCAAAGGATGAAAAGTAAGATCAGATTTTGGGGAATCTGAAGCAGCTGGAAATTGTAGGAAAGAATTCCATAAAGGAGGTTATACACAGAAAAGACCTCCAAAAAGCTGCATAGGCATCCCCTTTAATCTTTGCTGATTTCAAGGCCATACACTATCCAATGAAAGGCTACAAAAAGGGGCAAAGACCGAGCATGGATTTGCAAAGTGAATAATTCTCAAGCTCATACAGAGTGGTGAGATATTTGAACTGCGTCCAGTAAGTGTGGAGTTCTGAGTACTTATCTGGGGAATAGAATTTTTAGTTGAATACCTCTCTAAAAAGAAACCTCCAAGCTCAGATAGCTTCATTGGTTAGTTTTATCAAACACTTAATGTAGGAAAAATTGTAATCTCATGCAGACACTTTCAGAAATGGAAATATAGTGACTATATCTCAACTCATTAATTTGAGTCCAATATTACCCTGATACCAAAATCAAACAAAGGGTACCACACTACAAAAATACAAGAACAAAATGAAACAATATACCTCATGCACACAGAAGCTATAATCTTTTAAACATTTTAACAAATTAAATGTAGCAATATATATTAAAAAATGGTAATGTACCATAACCAAGTAGGTCTTATTCTTGGAATGCAAGTTTGTTTTACCATACAAAAGTAATCAATGTGATTCATTATGTTCAGATAGTGTGGGGGGGAAGCATGATATTCTCAATATATGAAGAAAAATATTTAATAAAATTCAATATCCATTCCTGAAAAAAGCTTTCAATAAACTAGGACATGGAGAAAACTTCTTAATCTAATAAAATACATCAATGAAAAACCTACAGCTAATGCAATACTTAATTGTTAATCTCTGTTTCTGGCTGTGAAGGAGCAACGAGGATGAGATTTACCCTATGTTTTAAATAATTGAAAACTTAGAAAACTACATGAAACAATGGCTTTGTATAACTAGTTAACAGGCAGTGATCCCTAAGAAATGGGGAAGAAATAATATGAGCCCTATGAGAGCCTTTCCTTATTGCCTAGAGAGATTTTCCAAGCTGTAGTACAGGAAGGGGTAACCAAGCAAAGCCCAGAAGTCTCACAGAGAATATGCAGTTTGGCACTCGGGGAGGCCAAGGAAGCTATAATTTGCAGAGTAACATACTAGAGTGGAGGAAGCTGCAGAAAGATAGAGCATTCCAGTGACCTGTGAAGGGGTTACCTCAAGTCTTCGATAGAATCCTTATCTGAATATGAAAGAAAAGTACCCAGTGAGGGTGGTGATAGAAGGATCACTTAAGAAGAGTAGACAGAACAATCTCTGAAGCTCATAGAGTGCTGGAAATAGTTTTTGTTCTTCCTAGTCAAAAGTAAATGTCCCTTTAATACTGGCATTATGTAGACTCCTCAAAATGGAATTACCTTAGTTATGGGGATAACTAATTAGAGACTACAGCTTAGACTAAAGGCTGCCCTGGGCACATTCTACCAAGCTTAAAACAAGTCATGGAAGATCAAGATGATTCAAATTCACCTAACTGTATCCCAGAACAATGCTAGATAAAATTTAATGAAAATATAAGAACAAAGTTAGATAACTTATACTATCTGGTTTTAAGGCTTACTATAAAGGTACAGTTAGCAAGACAGTGTAGTTTTGGCTTAAAGACAAACAACTAGATCAGTTCAACAGAAGAGGGAGAGTCCAGAAGTATACGCGTAACGGGGAACAAACCTGACAACATATTAGATCTATTCCTTTAGCTCTACCCCTTGTGCTCTGTTGCCTGTTCTTAGTCATGCTGGCTCTGCACCTTTTACAAAAGAATGTTGCCTATGGCCTAAAATATACTGGAGAGCCCATTCTCAAGGCTGTGACCTTTAAAGGGATAATACTTTTCCATTCATACAGAGATAAAAAGTTGCCTAAAGAAAATAACTGTGTTGTTGGAGGTTTACAGTAACATCGTGACCAGCCCTACCCAGACATTTACAAGAACAGAGAATTCATGTACCAAAAAGTGTGCAACAACCAGCCACACAAGGAAGAGTCCCCTTTTAGTATAAAAGAAGACTGAATTCTAACTCAGGTAATATGGTTCTTTGGGAGACTAGTCTGCCATGTTCTCAGTCTGCTGGCTTTCTGAATAAAGTTGCTATTCCCGCTCCAGCACCTAGTCTCTCAATTTATTGGTCTGTGGTGTGGGGAGCAGTATGAGCTTAGACTCAGTAAGAGACCTGTCCATGTACATATGATTGATTTTCACTAATGTTTCCAAGGGAATTTAACAGAGAGAGGATAGTTTAAAACAATGTTTACAGAAGTGGATATCCATCAGCAAAAATTAAATAAATAAATAAATAGATACGTTGACTCATATTACACTAAATGCAAATATTAACTGCAAATAGATCGTAGTCTTAAACACAAGAGATACAATATAAAACATTATAGAAAAAATAGGGGAACATAGGAGGATATCTTTATTTCTTTTGGATAGGCAAAAATTTCTTAGATTATGAAAAGAATAAAATGATAAATTAGCCTTCATGAAAATTAAATGATAATTCTGCTCTTCAAGAGACACTGTTTAGAAAATCAGAAGGCAAGCCACTGGCCGGGAGAAAATATTTGCAATAAGTATACCTGATTAATGACTATATACAGAACATGTTAGTATCATTTAAAACTCAATTATTAGGAAACGACCCAGTAAAAATGAACAAAATATTTTAACAAACACTTCACAAAATGAGATAAGAAAGGCCAGAAAGCACACAAAAAAGATATTCAATGTCAGTCATCAAGTAAGATGCAATTTAACATGAAAATGAAAAGCATTTACAGGTACTTTAGAATGTCTAAAATAAAATAACTGGCAAAACCCATAACCTGGCAAGATTTTGGAGCAAGTGGAATTCTTTTACGTGGCTTGTGATATTGTAAAATTATACAAACATTCTAGAAAAAATGTTTGGCAATGTGTTATAAAGTTAAACATATATTTACCATGAGACCCCGCCACTCCACTCCTCTTTGAAATGAAAACACTTGTCCATAGAAACATCTGAGCATGAATGCTTACAGCAGCTTACTCATAAGAAGTCCAAGCTGGAAACAACATAAATATAACTGTTACATGGATAAACAAATAATGGTGTATTCATCAATGAAATAGTGTTCAAGCAATAAAAAGAATGAACTATTGATGACACAACAGTATGGATGAATCTTAGCAAAATTATCCTGAGCGAAAGAAGCCAGACAAAAATAAATGCATACTCTATGATTCCATTTATTTGAAAATCTAGCAAGGACAGATAAAGTTACTGTGACAAATGGAAGTTCAGTAGTTGCTATGGTTGGGAGTTGACTGGAATGGGAAGGATTAAAAAGGAAACTCTTTGGGATGATGTCAATCTTCTGTATTTTTGTAACAGAGAAGAAAAAACCTGACTCCATATTCCTTTAGCTCTAACCTTTGTACTCTGTTGCCTATGCTTAGTCATGCTGGCTCTGTACCTTTGTAAAAAGGATATTGCCTATAGCCTGAAGTACACATGATAGCCCATTCTCAAGGCTCTGCTTCTGAGGCTTGACCTTTAAAGTCATAGCACTTTTCATTCATACAGAGGTAAAAAGTTGCATAACAGAGAATGTTTGTCTTGTTGGAGGTTTACTTGACCATCCCTACGTGAACAGCTGCAAGAACAAAGGATTATTACATACCCTCTAGGGTCTGGCCAGGACCAAAAAGGTCTGCAACAACTGATTTCAGTGCCAAGAAGACCTCAGTCTTTTGTCTTCTCTGAAGAACGAATTCCACAAAGAGACCAAGATTGTAAAGCAGGCATAGGGTTTATTACAAGCACAGTGCCTGTGGGAGAGCACAAAAAGAAGCAGTTTATTTAGGGCAGAAGTGAAAGTTACACACTCAGAGAAGAGGGTGGGCATCCTCACGAGTGAGAAGCACGCAATAGGGGCTTAGGTTGTTAATATGGGGTTAATCTTCTGGGGTTTAGATGAGGGTGATTCCCCTTTCCCTCCCCTATGATCCTGTCATTTTCAATTCCTTATTTGGACTTCCACCAGCCTCTATTTTGAATCTTTCCCATGAGCAACCAAGTGAAACCCAGGGGGGTGAGGAGGCCAAAACCACAATGCTGATATTATAATGATATTACAATGTGTCTAAGGTTACTAGAGGACAATTTGAGACCCCCTCTGTACATGTGTCAGGCTGGGAAATCTCATTGATCACAAGAATGTGGAGACTGCGGTGGGTTGCTTTTGTCCTTCACCCAGTCATCAGCAAGCAACCTGTGCATTTTTATTTGCACATGTTTCATGGTTTTCAAAGTCAGAGTTTCTTGCTCAGATGATACAAAGTTTCTGTTTTAGTTGCCATTGCTCCATGTGTCATGGCCTCATTAAGTGCTAAACAAGGAGGGTGGTTTGCCTTCTGCCTAATGCCTACGCATGAGGACGCTGTCCTTGGGCCCAGCCCTGTCTTGCCTGCCTCACGATCAGCCACACCCCCTCCCCTTTTAGTATAAAAGAAGTCTGAATTCTAACTAGGGTAATATGGTTTTTGGGACACTAGTCTGCCATCTTCTCGGTCTGCTGACTTTCCACATAAATCTACTATTCCTTGCCCCAACACCTAATCTCTCGATTCACTGTCCTGTCCTGTAGGGAGCAGTGGGAGCTTGGACTTGGTAACATTTTGATTATAGTAGTGGTTATACAAATGTACCAATTTATCAAAACTCATGAATGCATTGTGTTGCAGTTCAAACATGTTTATAGGATCCGCAAAAAACTGACAAGGAAAAGAGCTTTCCTCATACACCACAGAGATGCAGTGAGTAGACCAAAGTGTGAAATAGCCATCTAGTACTATGTATAAAACAGACAACTAATAAGGACCTACTCAATACTCTGTAATGACTTATATGGGAAAAGAATCTAAAAAAGAGTGGATACATGTATATGTATATCTGATTCACTTTGCTGTACAGCAGAAAGTAACACAACATTGTAGATCAATTCTACTCCAATTTTTTAAAAAAAGAAATAGCCATCTAGAAAATCAGTACTCACAAAATAGAATAAAAAAGTCAAAGTTTAAAAGCTTAATCAAGAAAAATAAAGACATTTGAAAAGTTTGCAGGAAAAAAGATAATTCTTAATATATGGAAATGCTTATATCAGTAGTTCTCTGCTATGCCAAGCAAAAACATAATCAGTAATACTTGATTATATTATTAACATTTTGAGACCAAAGAATACTTTAGATATTAAACTTTTATTCTGAGACAAAATATTTTTATCAGAAGACATCATGGGCAAAATGATGGAACACATCCAATGTCTAAATAGCTTGAAAATTCGACAGATGCTGTTTCTCTTTTTGTTACTCTTCCATGATCAATCAGAGTACCTTTAGAGAAAGGAACATACCAAATCCTCTACTTATGTTGACAGGTTAAATCCACTCTCATAATGCCCTTTTCCAAAACTCAGTAGCTCTAACATTTCTCTGTAACTTAAAAACTGAATCTCAAAATTAACAATGCCATGAAAATCTCATTCCTAAAATTCCCTTATTTCAAAAAAAAAAAAAAAAGTGAAGCCATAATGAACTAATTGGCTAAGAGAAGGACAGAACAGACCAAGAGTTAATTATTTACTTTAGAAGAAATAAAGAATTAATCAGAAATAAAGAAAAAATAAATACTGCAGAACAAGACGGTCTTTATTGCCTGTATATTGATGGACTGTTTAAATTTAGGTAACTACGTTGGTTTATTATCAATAATAAAATTTTGATGTCTTTGTATCTATCCCAGTCCACTTTTTTAGTATCTCTCTCATAAAATATTTTTATTTCCAATTCTTTTAAAATAATTCTGTACCCCTAGATAACTTTCCAGCCTGTATCTGGTGTTGCCAGTCTTGTCTTTCTACATCTTACCTTTATGTCAAGGCCAAGTCTTCATTGGAAATTCTCTGAGCTTTCTCTTTTCTGAATTATTTTTGAATTAAAACCCCTCCTCTTTACATATTTATAACAATTGCTCTTTCTTTTCTTCATGAGTGCAAGTATTTTCATATAAACCTAACCTTTAATTACCCTAAGATATAAGTCACACACTCCCTATCTTCTCACAGTGGTCTGGACTAATCTGGAGTCAGCAAATATATGGTTGTAACTAGTTCTTGGTAAATTGCTATTATGAAAAAAATTTGCCAAAATGTGAAATGATTTCAACACTGAAAAATAAGTAATTATTGCTTAACAAATGTGGAATTTTTCTTTTTGGGGTATTTCCAGTTACCTAGAAAAGAACTTTATTTTCAGGGAAGGGACTCTGAAATACTTCCTGGGGAGGGATATATCTGAGCCTATGTTTGGTGACTTAGGTGACTAAAAATTTGCCATGGGAAGAAGTTTTAATTTTTTCTAATGTGCAAAATTCCTTTGTATCCTTATATTTTATGTATCATGAAATCACTGGCAGCTTTTCATGCTACAAAAATGTGCATTTTATATGTTGTAATTTTTTTACACCACATCACATTTTAATTAATGCACACTATATTAAATTAATATAATAATTTCTAAATCCTTATTCTATTATTGAAAATGTAGCTCTTTTTTTTACATTTATTACACTCTCTATTCAACAAATATTTATATTGTATTTATCAGCACTATTCTAGACACTGGGAGTATAGTAGTGAATAAGGCAAAAGTTCCTACCTTCACTGATTAGTATTGCATGAAATTTTTGTACGCATTAGGAATCAAGGCTTTTTAATCTGACCTCCTGAGTTGTACTTTTACTTAATAACTTTCTTACTTGGAAAAGATACTTCACATCACTAAGTCTCAGTTTTCTCATCTATAATATACGAATAATAACACAAACTTCACATGTTTGCTCTGAGAATTCCTAGGACTAAGCACCATAGAGCACTTAGTATTGAATAAATGCTAAAAAAAAAAGGTGTTCAAAGAATTACTGGGTCCAAAAGAGCTTCCAGTATCTGCCACAACTATACTCAGGTCCCCTGGTCATGAATCTTTACTACTACTTCCCTGCCTCTGGACTTTCAATGGAGTCTCCTTGGTCTGTCAACTTAACCCCAGTACTTGGTGCCTTCAGATCCCAACGAATCTATATTTTAAAAAATGAGGGGAGTCTGCTCTACAGTGTTATCTGATCCTAATTTTACAGAACTGTGGATCTCTTACAAGATTTCCAATAGAGTTAAGATGACAGACTTCAAGGTAATTTTCTGACCCAATCTATAATAAATATTTAGCCATTTTTTTAGTTAAAGGGTAAATAATATATATATATATACACACACACACGCACACACACACACACATATGTATACATTTATATTTTTGTGTCTTAGTAGATACAATATTGAATAGAAAGTGATTTACTACGATTTTGTTATCTCCATTTTCTGGTTTCATATAATTGCCTACACAGCCTTTATTTGTCCTCTTTAAATACATTGCTTTCTATGGTTTATAGGAAGATATTATAAACTATAATGAAGTTACCTGAATCTCTCTCTCTCACTCTTTCTCACACTTCCATCTCTCCTATACACCTCATCCTCTCAATAATCATATTGCTTCTAATTACTTAACATCAATTGCTTATTTTAACACCTCCCTTAGATGTTATATCAAAACACAGTACTTAAGCTTTACGTTTCATTTTTTCTTTTCTTTTTCTTTTCGGAGCAGAGGTTTAAGTGCCGTTTAGCTTCCATTCTCTTATAATAGAAATGCAAAAAGGCATTTTAGAGCTAAAACAACTATTTCATTTTCCTTACATTTATTATTATAGGCTCCCTTAAACTCAGCAGTTTTAAAGCTTTATTTTTAGAGGCAAGTCACTCTAGATGGCAGGGGACTGTTATTTGGCACTGAAACAATGAACTGTGTCCCATTCTTCTTTGAGAACTTTTTAAATTTTTTGGCCAGCAAATCGCCAATTGTGAAGGATCTATTTTTCTCAGGTTTTAGTTCCAAAGTCCCATCAATCATACCAGACTTAAGGGGGGAAAGCATCATGTGCGCACTAACATTTTCAAGCTCAAAGCTGTGTTGTCGCTCTCTCTAGCAGTACCATCTGCTCTGAGCCAAGTTTAAAGCCAAGGGACTCCAGTAAACCCGCATGTCTAAAACTTCCCACTATACAAGGAAATCATCCTACAGGATCTGTGTAGGACGTACACACTTCAAAGAGAAGGCAAGTGTTTGGAATAACACTGTAGAATTCAAACAGAGAGCCTATTACGGAACTCACAAAGAAACTGCTATACCAGGAAGCGGCACTCTCCAAAGAAAACTGCCAAAATTAAAGGGGTATTAAAAAAAAAAAAGTCGATCGCAATCTTATCATTATATAAATGTAAGCATACTTTAGTGATACCGAGAAAAAAAAAAAGGACTTTCTAAAGTTATGAAAGTAGATTAAGATCTTTTCTCAAAGTTGTATCTCCCTTATATTACTTAGAATGATACCTTAAAGTAATCTTTAGTGATATTCAATATTTAAAATATTTTAAAAGCATTCAATGGTATTAACTAAAAAATATTTACAAGGCAGTCAAAGATGAGAACTAATGTTTAAAAAGCCCTAAAACTAAGAGAAGATCATGTTATGGGCACAGAACGTTAATGAAATTTTAAAAATCTTATTTTCATGTAGTTTTTTAGAGCTATAAAATGCTTTCATTTTAATGATTTAAGTGGTCTTAAGTTCTTTATGTTTAAATGTATTTTCCTATAGGAATAATGATATAATAGGACTTATGTTCCTAATCAGAGCTTAATATACAACATTATATAAAAGAGTATGTATATCATATTTAATTTTGACATACAGTTTTCTCCCCAAAGTTTTCCATGGTAACACAACAACCTGGTGTACACTTTTATTTCCTTGTAATTATTTAATTTCATCTTATTTATAGGACATTATCTTTGTAGAAAGGTCACCGTACTGCTTGGGAAAAAGGCGTAAGTAATAGAGTTTTTGGTAGAGGAAAGAAGAACAAGAAATCTTCAAGAAAATGGCAATGTGGAAATCATGAGCTTGAAAGACCCTCGAGAAAGGAAAATCTGAAAGCAGGAAAGTCTCCTAAAACTTAAGAATAAATGAGGGAATATTTTACTACATGAAATAAGATTGACCAGGGATGTGGGTTTTTTGTTTGTTTGTTTGTTTTCATTTTCTGTTATGAATGTTAAACATTGCTTCAGTTACCATTTTGCTGTAGAACAAGTCAATCCAAAATTTAGTGACTTAAGACAACATTTATGATTATATCTCACAGCTGTTTGTGTTGTCTAGGATTAGCAAGGTAATTTTCACTCAGTGTCCTTCCTGCACATGCAGCTCAGATGGCAAAAATACTCTTCTCATGATGTCATTACAATAATTAAAGCAAACATAGGTACTATATTTTCTATGAAACACATATATATGTGTGGGTCTATTTCTGGACTGTATTCTCTTCCATTAATCAATGCACTATTCTTATACCACATCACACTCTCTTGATTTCTATAACTTTATAATAAGTCTTGAAATCAGATAGTTAAGTCCTCTAATTTTGTTCTTCTCTTTAAAGATTGTTTTGTTCCTATAAATCACTCATCCATAAGCAATACATTTTTTTTCTCTGCGAGCATTTAGTATTATTTCTTTATCTTTGATGTTTGTAATTGTGATGCTATGTGCCTAGTTTTAAAAATATATTAATATTTTGTTCTACTTGAAACTCAGAGTGGTTGTTTTATACTCGTAACTCAACTTTGATAATCCCTATGGATATTCAGAGACCCGTTATATCAGTAAAGTTTTTAAGGATCTAGTGTTCTGCGAAATGGCAGTATATCCCATACAAAGTAAGGAATAAATTATTTTGTCTTACAAGTGTCTTACTTACAACCTGAGTAAGAGGTAGGCCTCTGTGATCTGGGACAGCATATTATACATACTTGGAATACTTTTCCAATCTTTCATTGAGTAACTTGCATGGCTGTCATGTTTGCACAGGGTTAACAGCAAGAAAGAGCTCTGCAGCAGATCCAGGCCTCACTGGATGCAGTACTACCTTGTGGGTCAAAAATCTTGAACAACCCTATGGAGGAATGTGTGTGGAATAAGATACCATGAAGAGTTTATGGCAAGTCCTAGTGGGAGAATCTCAGTGTAGACATCTAGGTTTCTGGAGCAAAGCGAAGCTAACTAAAGCAGAAAATTATACACTATTTGAAAAACAGTCACCACCGTGCTAATGACCCCTGGTAGAGACTGAGGCTCTTATCGTGGAACATAAATGACTGAATCCAGATATTAAAAAGTCAAAAGTCTAAGCAGAGCAAGGAACAATTTATCATATGATAGAAGTTATAATTCTAGGATTAGGCTTGAGCAGATCCAGAGGGCACAAATAGGCTTTAAGGGCAGGTAGGAAAATACATCTCCCTCAGCTCACATCTAAGACCACATGAAGGGGTTTCTTACGCCCAGCTGACTGAAGGAAAAAAGCCAAGCTTGGATCATGAATGAGTCACGCTGGTATGTGAGTACAAGATGGAAATGGGTTGCTGGTATTCTACAGCCCCAAACATTGATCACCCACTTTGGGTGAAGAGTAAAACTTGGCCCAAGGTTAAATTTACATATAAACTCATGGACAGTGGCACATGACTTGGTGATTCAGGCAGAGGATTGGAAGGAGAAAATATAAAAGATCATGGACTGCAGGACAGGAAAAATATTTGCAAATAGTATATCTGATAAAGAGTTATCCAGGTTATATAAAAACTCTTACAACTCAACAGCAATAACAAAACATGTAATCTGATAAAAATATGGGCAATGGACCTGAATAGACATTTCTTCAAAGATGATATATAAATGGCCAACAAGTATATGAAATGATGCTCAACACTGCTAATCATTAGCGGAATGCAAATCAAAACTATAATAAGATATCACATCATGCCCTTTAGGCTGGCTGCTGTATGAATTTGTTAGGGCATCCATAGCAAATATCACAGAGTTGGTGGCTTAAACAAAAGTAATTTATTTTCTCACAATTCTGGAGGCTAGACGTCTAAGAACATGGAATTGACAGGTTTGATTTCTCGTGAGGCTTCTTTCTTTGGCTTGCAGATAACTGCCTTCTTGCTGTGTCCTCCCACGGCCTTTCCTCCTGTGCACATGCACCCCCCACCCAGGCGTCTCTCTTTGCTTCTAAATTTCTTCATTTTATAAGGATTCCAGTCAGATTGAATTAGGGCCCACCCCTAACAGCTTCATTTTTAGTAAATCACCTCTTTAAAGGCTCTGTCTCCAAATAAAGTCATACTCTGAGGTACCGGGGGTTAGATCTTCCACTTATAAATTTGGGAGACACAATTTAGTCCATAACAGCTACTATCAAAACAAACAAAACAAGCAAACAAAAAACCCAGAAAGTAATGCGTATTGGCAAGGATGTGGAGAAATTAGAATCCTTTTGAACTCTTGGTAGGATTGTAAAGTTGTGCAACTACTATGGAAAACAGTAATGGCAGTTCTCCCCAAAATTAAAAATAGAACTACCATATGATCTAGAAATCCCACTTCTGGGTATATATCCAAAAGAATTAAAATCAGAATCTCTAGGAGATAGTTGTACACCCATGTTTGCAGCAGCTTTATTCACAATAGCCAAGAGGTGGAAGCAACTCAAGTGTCCATTGATGGATGAATAAAGAAAATGTGGTATATACACACAATGGAATATTATTAATTATTAATTATTAATATTATTGTCACATGCTACAATATAGATGAACTTTAAGACATTATTCTGAGTAAAATAAGCCAGCCACAGAAAGACAAATAATGTATGATTTCACCTATACGAGGTATTTAAAATTGTCATATTCACAGAAACAGGAAAGTGTAATAGAATAGTGCTTGCCAGGGGCTTGGGGGGAGGTGGAAATGGAAGTGGGGCATTGTTGTTTAATGGGTATAAAGTTTAAGTTTTGCAAGATGAAAAAGTTCTAGAGTTCTGTTGTACAACCATGGGAATATACTGATCATTATTGAGCTATACACTTAAAAATTGTTAAGATGGTAAATTTTATGTTATGTGGTTTTTTTTACCACAATTAAAAAAATGCTTGGAAGAACTGGACCAGAATTTCATGCCCTTATCATGAAGATGTGGGTGGGAATTAAATTTGCATCAGAGAGACCAGACGTTATAAATAGCAGTTGCATTAATAATGTCTAGTAAATAACCTATTTCAGTTGATTCTATCTTTAAGCATTCTGCTCAGTCTTGGCTCATAGTTTGCTGCCGTTCTTGAGAATTCTTCAAATTCCCCACTGGGAATTTTCAAAGTAAAGGGATTTTATAAAACCTTGTAATTGATGAAATAAAACAGATGACCTCTCACAAAAAAAAAGAAAACAATGAAGAAAAAGCGTTGGAAAAAAAAAAAAGAATAAGCTATTTATATATGTAGCAACACAGCTGAATCTCAAAATAATTATGATGAGTGAAAGAAGATAGACAAAAGAGAGTACTTACTGTATGATTCCACTCAAATAAAATTCTAGAAAATGAAAAAAAAAAAAGGGTTGAGGATGAGGTATGGATAGACCTATGGGGGTAATCACAAAGTCTGAAGATTACCATATCTTGTGTTCATAGTATATGTTAATCTCATGTTAATATGGAGCATTTCCTGTAGAAGAGGCACTAAAAACCAAGTAGACAGAATGTCTTGATTAGTTGACGTCAGTCAGACTTTGTCTTCAGCTGTTTCAAGTTTGGCACAATGGGCCAGGGATGATATGAAGGAAAATGATATGAAGTAGCAATGATGACATGAAGGAAAGCTATGGATAGGCCCAAGAGCATGGGCTCCCATTCACTAAGGCACTACTGCTGAATGGTCTATCTGCCAATGACCAATGTTAAGGACCTGTATTAGTCAGGGTTCTCCAGAGTAACAACAGAACCAATAGGAAGTATATAAGAAGCGTGTGTGTATATGTGTGTATGTAGATAGATAGATAGATGAGAGAGAGAGAGAGACAGAGAAAGTGATTTATTATAAGGAATTGGCTCATACAATTATGGAGGCTGACAAGTCCCACAGTCCGCAGGGAGTAAGCTGAATATCTAGGAGAGTCAATGTAAAGGTCCAGTCTGAAAGCTGGCAGGCTTGAGACCCAAGAAGAGCTGATGTTTCTATCTGAGTCTGAAGGCCTGAAAAGACTAATATCCCAGCTCAACAGTCAGAGAGCAGGAGTTCTCTCTTACTCAGCTTTTTTGTTCAAGTCTACAATTGACTGGATGAGGCCCACCCACATTAGGGAAGGCCATGTGCTTTATGCAGTCTACCAATTCAAATGTTGAGCTTATCTAGAAACAGCCTCACAGACACACTCAGAATAATGTCTGACCGAAAGTCTTGGCACCCAAGTCAAGATGACAGGCAAAATTAACCACTTCAAGGACCCAATATGGCATTATCCTCAAAGAGACCAACCAGCTTTTTGGTGGTAATTTATTTCTTTGGACTTCTTCTACCTTGGAAGGAACAATGCTTTATCTTGACTGGAATCAACATAAACAAATATTTTAAGTAGAGGTTTGACTTCTGTCTTCAGGGTCTGAGCCAGAGGATTATTCAAGGGCATTCTGAACCAAAGAACCCCCTTTACTACAAAAGAAATGCTCCAGTGAGCATAGGACCAAGGTTATCTATTTGTCCTATCACATACCTCACCTCCCAAAAGTTGTGAGACTGATAGAATGACAGAGGCACAGCAGAGGCACCAGCTTGGAGATGATACCCTGTTAAGAAAGAGCACCACCCTACAAAACACTGGATATACCATAAATAAAAAGCAATTACATGGTGTTGTACCCTTCATAAACTGAACACACAGGTTCAAGAACCAAAGGATATAAGTAGTATAATGACTCTCAGTAAGCTACTTGGAGAATTTGTGCTTCTCCTCCCCCAAACCCTGGGTTCTGCAGGTCTAAGTGTCGGTGTCTCTGTTTCCAGAGGTGAATGCTTCCACCAGGGGAAACAGAAAGTAACTAACTACACTTTAAGTAATGACTACTACCTAGTCTCTTTGGACTCCTCATGCCAGAAATCAGTAGGAAAAAAAAATCTCACAATTCTGACAGAGGTCATTGACCCTCTGAGGGAGATAGTGTTGCTGATTCAGAACAGAGCTGAAAGAATATAAATGCGACTTAAGTGATTCAACTGGATCCTTCTTGGTGTGCCCTTGATCAATTTTGGTAAATGTGCAGATGTAGTAACTATAGCAAAAGAATACAATGATGAGAGCTTAGAACCCTCAGGGTCTTAGTCGAGTATAGCACCAAGTAAGGGACTTAGATCAACAGGGATGGTAGCTGAAGGTGAGAATCTAGGAGGAGTGATAGAGGAAGGAGATGATGATTGTCAGTGTAACTCTCTCTAAGGTTAGCTGTGGAAGCCAGGGCTGTAGGTCACTCCTCTAGCCTTCCTCTGAGTTTTCCCAGGAAATGAGAACAACCATGGTCCTGAAAGGGCTATCCACGTTAAGTGGAGGACTGTAGTGTATGTTGCTTCCTCCTTTAATGCTGAGACATTCCCTCTCTTATCTTACCTAAACCCTGCCATCTCAGCTCCATATCACCCCTTGGGTTTAACCAAGTCCTCTTTTGCAACTGCATCACAGTTCACCTTACCCTTTGCCCGGACCTATGTTTTTAACTCCCCCAGAAGTGTTATTCCCAAAAGCACCCTCCAGTATAATTCCTGCATGCAAATCTTCACCTCATAGCCCGCTTCCTGGGTAATCTGACATACATACTTTAAGAAATATCTTTGTTGGAATAGTCTATAAAATTATTTCCTATGAAATAAAATTCATATTCTAATCTTCCATTTCTTAATGGTCTTTTTAGCATTAGAATCCTTTATGTACTTTAGAATTTTGTTTGCTATTTATTTTGTGGGTGATTCTTTCTCTCCCTCCTTCCGCATTCTTCTTTTCCTGTTTAGCAGCTGTCTCCATCACAGTTACCTTTATCTATGCCCTCCCAGACAGTCATACATACAGTATATGGCTTATTCTCTGCAGTGAGAGTGCATAGCCAGTCTTCAGGCCAACGAGAGGCTTGATTTTGTCCTTGTATCATGGTTACAGATATGTCTTCCCGACTAGGTAGAACCACAATGGATCAGCAGCTGTAGTATCAGTTATATGACCAGTAGCACTATTCTTTTTTTGTACTTCCCCTCATGAACAGGGAGAATACACTCATAAAACTTGAATTTAGCAGTGAGCCAGGATTGGAGCCTGTTGTTTTGCCCTGAGCATATTTAGTCCCTTTACCCACAGCAGTCAAACTCCTGGTTACCAGCAGCCAGAACCCTGCATCGGTATGGTAGAGCTGCTTCAGCTCTACATTCTCTTCGTGTTCGGTAAGATTTTCTCTACCTTTAAGGCCCTTTTATTTTGTCCTGTTTTCCTATTTGATATGTTATTGTTATGTACATGGTAAAGAATCAATAGCGACATTGTGAAATCTTGAAATTATCTAACAGCTCTTCCTGTCACACTCAGTTCCTGCTTTTATATTTTAGTATAGACCACCCTTCTTCAATATCGCAAATATATACCCATCTTCAGTTTTTAGGCATTAAGAACTTTCCATGTGGTCAGCATCTTACACCCTTCATGATTTTTAACACAATGACTTCCACAGAATAAATTAAATATTTGTTAATAATGGTGAATTTAGGGAAACTCCCATACAGAGAAGGAAAATAGCAGAAGTAGCAGAAAGATGTACCTTGTAGGATCCCCAAAAGGTCTATTCTTTCATTAATATTTTATTCCTTAAAGCACTCAATTAAATTCCACATTACATTGTGGTACAGTAGGGATGAAAATATGGCACCAGATAATACAGAACAGGATTTTGTTAGATTTTCTAAATAGCCCTTAATAAAGAGAAAGACTGTGACAAGGGACACATACAGTGCTTGGAAGAGAGCCTGCCAAGAAATATCTAAGCATTTCATGTTACTTAAAAATAGAATTCTTGATGGGTTCTATCTTTATGTGTGTGTGTATTGGCTATGGGGTAGAAGGGCTCTCTTGGGCATGAGGAGCCAGTGCAAAGGTGCTGGGTGCCTAGGGAAACAAAGAGCAAATGGGACTTATTACACTGCTGGGCTCTCACTTTTGCTGAGAGCAGCCTTGAACTGGTTGCAGTGCTTATTTACTAGTTTATTTCCCTTGAATATACCAATTATTATATTTTCCTTAAGAAATTACATATATATTTAGTTCCTTTAAAAATTAAAAGGGAGGTTTAAATTCAATAATGGGGAAAGAAAGATAATAGAAAAAAAATAGAGGCTAGGAAAGAAGCTACTATCCAAGCATCACTCCTAATTTTTACAGCACTTAAAGCATTTTTGGCAGGAAATCTGAGCATATGACCCATATCATTTTAATTTTGCCTCCATGGCCTAATGAATTATACTGTACCATCAGAATCTGAGCTTATTAAAACCATGGTTCTTCAATAGACAAAGTTCTCTTCCTGTTTTTTTTCCTTCTAAATTTGGCTCAGTTATTTGTTATGTATTATGACTAACCTAAAAAGTATTCATTTAAATATTATTGCATATCTGAAACAAGGTTATACTGCAACTGTATTTTCATGCTTAATTTTTTATTGCCACCAATTTTCAACCATTCAATAATCCCACTGTGGTTTTTATACTGAGATAAAAGAACTAAAAAGACAAGCTTTGCAACCAACTGCTTACTAGGCTAAGCTCTGCACAACTCCCAAGCTTAGATCCTTATACTCATAGGACCCAAAAATTATTTTGAGCTTTAAAAAAGTCATGACACTGAGATGAAAAGAGAATCAATTTAAAACATTTGAAAATACAACACTGGATTAAAATATAGAAAATTTCTCTAAGGTAACAAATCAAATATACTCATTTTTATAAAACAAACTCAATTTATTAACAGTGAAGTTTTAAAGATTTGTAACATTTAATGTATCAGCCACCTGTCTAAACTCTTATTAATTCAGTTAATGTAGTAAAACTTGTTTAATAATGCTTTTTCAAGAGGGAAATTAAAGAAAACACATTGAAAATTTTGTTAAACACTGAAGTTTGCTAATATAAACATAAAGGTACAGTTGTGACAAAATATTTTGATGGAAAGTTCATATAATCTTAAATGTGCTGTATGTAAATTTTGGCCTACACACTGAGAAAAGTGCCTATTGATAATAATTCATCAGAAAAATCTGGCACCAGTGTCAGTGGCCCCAAGGCAGAAACCATCAAAAGAGGTGAGAAAGACATCAGAACATGGCTACACCTGGCTCTGCTACTAACTAGCTTTGGGAATCTGGGTAAATTATTGAACTCTCTGTGCCTCAGTTTCCAGTTTCCTGGAAAACTAGGATAATGATAATAATGGTACTCAACTTGTAGAGTAATTGTGAGCATTAACAAAAAGTTGATAAGTTAATATGTGTAAAATATTTATAGCAATGCCTGAAATATTGTGTGCTCCCAACAAATGTTAGCTCATAATTATCATTCATATGTTTTTAAAAACTCAAAGTGTTAAAAAACGAGGGATATCTCTAGTAGCTTTGGTAGCCTTTTTCTTAGTTTCACTGATGCCATCATAGCTCAAAATCTATTTGTAAGTCTTTCTTTGAAACAGCTTTCAAGGCTTGTAGAACAAAAATATTCAGCTTGCATTGAATAACTGTCACATACTATATGCAGATATTATTCTTGGTTCTGGGGATGAAAAATGAGTAAGACATAATTCTTGCCCTCAAAAGACTTAGTCCAGCGGGAGAGAAAGAATATACAAATAAGCCCACAACACAACATCCTCTAGGTATTTTAGTATGGAATTTTTGACATTGAGTCATAATTGAGAATTTATGTACATTTTTGATTTTCATGGGACTGAAATGTATTCATAGCAGAGGTTGCCCAGTGATCAGAATTGAGACTGACTCCCAAGTAAGAATTCAATAATTGATCGTTCACAGAATATAAACAGTAATAAATATACATAAAAAGTGAAAGTGATGGTAGAAACTGTCAAAGCTTCCTATTCCTAAGAATGGATAAGGTCTTCATTGGGTTTTAACTGCTAAATAACAGTTTATGAGGTAGGGCAATGCAAAATAATTTTGTGTGTCCAGAGAACTCTAGACAGTTTGGTATAGGTATGATGAAAAAACATCCATAATTTTTTCCAAGCTATCTCAAGAAGTAGAGTACCTTCTGAAGGAAGG
Organism: Aethalodelphis obliquidens; assembly: GCF_003676395.1. Classification (NCBI taxonomy): domain Eukaryota; kingdom Metazoa; phylum Chordata; class Mammalia; order Artiodactyla; family Delphinidae; genus Aethalodelphis; species Aethalodelphis obliquidens. The sequence continues at coordinate 62,637,545 of NW_020837947.1, read as the reverse complement.
ATATCTGGAGAGGGGAGTTTGGTGATGGGAGACTGGAATCAAGGCCACAACAGTTGAGGAGGAGACAACAGATCCTGAGATATTTAGGAATTACTATCTGCAAGATTTGATGAATTGAATGTGGAAGGGGGTGAGAGAGAATGAGGAACCAGTGTGATTTTAGATTTCAGTCTAGGGTGAGGCTTTGAATGACTAAATGGTAACAACCCATTGTATTTTGATGGCAGATAAATTTTAGAAAAAACCAACATTTTTAGAGCCATCTTTGTGTAAATAAAGGGAATCATCAAACTCCATAGTACTATTTTTCTCAAATTTTAGCAAATGAAACGAATTTTCTTCTCTCATATCCAATGGTTATATAGATATTTTCAGTTAAAAAGTTTTCAAACATTTTAACTAATGGAAACATATGGGAATTTGTGTAACACCCATATGGGGTTAATTATAAAGACAGAACTTGGATAAATAAGTTCCTATTTATTTAATGTTGCCTTATGATTGTAGTATCGTGTTATATTTGTTATTGCTGGTGTTAGGAACTCAGGAATGTGCTATAAGTCCTTTCACTGACAAAGAACTACTCTTTGTCTTGGCTAATGCAGAGTTGCAAAATGCTGATAGAAACTAAGGGGATAATATCTGTGATTTGTGTTGCAATGTCCATCTAGTCATTTAGACATTTTATTTGAGGAACGTACGAATACTGTGACCTAGGCTCTCTCTCTCTGTGCCTAGCTCCTATGTGTCAGAAATAATAATCTGATATTTTTGAGGCATTTGGTGTTCTAACATTTTAGCAGAACCATTTTAAGTGTTCATAAGTCCCTCTTTCTTTGTTTAAGCTTATTTCCTGTGCTCCTTAAACTGAAAAAAATGATGTGTTTAGAATATTTTGGTGCTAAAGTTTTACCAAAGTTTGTACAGCTACAATTGCTTGAATCAAACGATACAAAAAGCTTTGTGGGGGTGATGGAAATGATTCTAAAGTTCAGGACAATTCCGGAGACTTAAATTTTTAAAATTTTGCAGTGGCAAAAATTACATTATTGTACATTTACTATATGTATAAGAAGGTAAATTCCAGACAAGAATCTAAGTTAGATTTCAATTATTGACATTTTCCTCTACATTTAGAAGTATTGCCTTTATTAAAAATAAATGTTGATGGGTGCACCCAGTTACCGGGGATATTTCTTTAAACCTCTTATGCATGCAAGGTATTTATATGCAGCCCTTAGAAAAGCTATACAATCAACACCCACTGTGGTACCATTATATACAATACAATTACCACAGACACAAGGTACATTCAGTATAGCAAAAACTGTATATACACTTTATATAAAAAAGATACTTTTTGATAATTTGGGGGTGAATTAATTGCTCTCAAGTTACTCTTAACCCAAGCCACATAACACATCCCCGAAATGGACCATAAATGACTGTTTGTTTCATATAGTATTTATTCACATTCTAGTGATTTTTTTTAAACTATATTTTATGGAGCAGCTGTGGGTCCTGAGCTTCGTTTTGTCTTGAAAAAAAAATAAAGGTCTCATTTAGCTTCTGGTGGAGCCCCGAGCTGCAATGTGTTTGTTAGTCTAGTGTATCCATCCTTTGTGTAACCACTAACTCCAGACAGCAAAGTGACTCCTTTCCCTGCTAAACTATATGAGAAGACAGTAGGTCACTGCAGCAGTCTGCCATCCAACAAAAGAAAGAGAGGTATGAGGAAAATGTTTGTGTACATTTGAGATGCAGTGACTACAGCCAAGTGATTAGCATAAAACAGAGGCTGGCCCATAACCACAGGAAAGATAGGAAATTTTAGTGACAGCTAAATTGGAACTACGTTAATCTGACAAATATTGTGTAGAAAGGATGCTTGTATTTAGCCACCGGCACCATACTATGTACAGTTTCCTTTATTGTTAGGAGATATTCAAAATTCTCAGTGAAAGAGGGCAGTGTCCTGATCTATGCGGTGTGAAACCATGGTCAGTTGTCACCATGACTACCCTATTGTGGGGAAGTCTGACTGATAATGGAATCCACTAACTATAACTTTATAACCTTACCCTACCTCTAGTTTACCAAATTCTTCACAGGATTATTGCATTTAATTTGTTTCTTAGTGAATGACCTGGAAACTCCACAGCTCTCTTACAAATCTTACCAGAGGAACTATATACCACTTCCAGAAACCTCCCTAAGCTCTAGCTACCAGACAACCTTTAGACTTTCCCTCTTACCCTGATGCCTCTTTAAGCAGTACAACCTTCTTTCTACTTGGAAGATTTACTTCACCCATTAATCATGTGTAATTGTTTCCATGTTACAGAGTTTTTAGTACATTCTCAATGATGTGATTTATTAACTTTTATGTTAAAAATGACTTAGTTATGCGCAGGAGCAGTAAAAGACATGCACAGTGCATTCAGGAAACACTACCCTGAGTTACAGGTGGTAATTACCTTAACATACGCCAGTGATTTCTTCCATTTCAGAGTCATAATTTACAACTTTTATGACTAAATTTTAGGATACCTGGAATAAAAAAGATGAACTTTTATTAATCTTTATACCTTTCAAATGCATGTTCCTACATATTTGTTAGTACTAGAAATAGTGATAGATTTAACATTCCTAAATGATAAGAAGAAAGTTCACACTGTGATTTTACATTATGACTTTTGCTTAGTTAGTTGGAAAATTTAGTATCTCTAATGTCTGAATTATGACATAACCACAAGACAAACTATGTTTGAAGTGTTTTTAAGTACAAAATTGTATGTTTGGAATGTTAGCAGCAAATAGTGGTCAAGGTAGTTAAACTATAAAACATCATTATAGCTAAAAAGAAAATAATCATAGCAACAAAACCAGACATCAGAAAGAGATAAACTTAACTAAAATTAAACAGAAAAAATACACCTTATAAAACTGTATCTAAATAATATAAACATTCAATATGTTTTGTCAGAAATCATGAACCATAAATAAGTCATCATTTTCCTCTTTTGGTCCAAAGTTCCATATGACTTGCTATAGATGTAAATTCTATTTTAACTTACTATATATGGCATTTAAAATTCCTACATTCTTTCCTTTTTTAGCATCAGAAATATTTTATTTTATTTATATTTTTTACTGGAGTATAGTTGCTTTATACTGCTGTGTCAGTTTCTGTTGTACAGCAAAGTGAATCAGCCATACATGTACATATATCCCCTCTTTTTTGGATTACCTTCCCATTTAGGTCACCACAGGGCACCAAGTAGAGTTCCCTGTGCTATATAGTAGGTTCTCATTAGTTATCTATTTTATACATAGTAGTGTATATATGTCAATCCCAATCTCCCAATTCATCACTCCTCCTTCCCCCTTGGTATCCATACGTTTGTTCGCTATGTCTGTCTCTATTTCTGCTTTACAAATAAGATCATCTATACCATTTTTCTAGACGCCACATATATGCATTAATATACAATATTTGTTTTTCTCTTCCTGACTTACTTCACTCTGTATGACAGTTTCCAGGTCCATCCACGTCTCTGCAAATGACCCAGATTCGTTCCTTTATATGGCTGAGTAATATTCCATTATATAAATAGTACCACATCTTCTTTATCCATTCATCTGTCGATGGGCATTTAGGTTGCTTCCATGACCTGGCTATTGTAATAGTGCTGCAATGAACACTGTGGTGCATGTGTCTTTTTGAATTATGGTTTTCTCTGGGTATATGTCCAGTAGTGGGATTGCTGGGTCATATGGTAGTTCTATTTTTAGTTTTTCATGGAACCTCCATATTGTTCTCCATAGTAGCTGTATCAATTTACATTCCCACCAACAGTGCAAGAGGGTTCCCTTTTCTCTACACCCTCTCCAGCATTTATTGTTTGTAGATTTTCTGATGATGCCCATTCTAACTGGTATGAGGTGATACCTCATTGTAGTTTTAATTTGCATTTCTCTAATAATTAGTGATGTTGAGCATCTTTTCAGGTATTTGTTGTCCATCTGTATGTGTTCTTTGGAGAAATGTCTATTGAGGTCTTCCACCCATTTTTTGATTGGGTTGTTTGTTTTTTTGACATTGAGCTGCATTAGCTGTTTGTATATTTTGGAGATTAATCCTTTGTCAGTTGCTTCATTTGCAAATATTTTCTCCCATTCTGAAGGTTGTCTTTTCATCTTACTTATGGTTTCCTTTGCTGTGCAAAAGCGAAAATTCCCACATGTTTTCTAATAGTTTGATGTTACTTGAGAATTATGCCTTACAGATTTTTAAGGGAAGGGCTGTACTAGAAATACTAGACTTAGAGCACTGGAGGTAATTAAATGCCTGAAGGTAAACATCAAAAAGAGGGGAGAGGTAACCTCCTTTTAGAAGCTGTCAGGGACTGAACTTGTGCCCCCCAAATTCATAGGTTGAATCCCTAACCCCCAATATGGCCATATTTTGCAGATAGGGTTTTTAGGAGGTAATTAAGGTTAAATGAGGTTAATTAAGGTAATTATGTATAAATAAGTCCAAATCCAATAAGGTTGATGGCCCTATAAGAAGAGGAATAAAGAGAGATCTCTCTCTCCATGCACAGGCAGAGGAAAGGCCATGTAAGCACAGGGCAAGAAGATGGCCATCTGCAAGCCAGGAAGAAAGTCCTCACCAGAGCCTGCTGGCACCCTGATCTCAGGCTTCCAGCCCCATAACTCTGAAAAAATAAACTTCTGTTGTTTAAGCCACGCAGTCTGTGGTATTTTGTTCCGGTAGCCCAAGCTAACACAGAAGCACAATATATAAATTATTCATTTATAATTGAATAAATTATATGTCATGAAAACTGTAAAGTTCTATGCATTGCATACTTAATTAAAAATACTGTTTTCATTATTGGACACAGAAGAGAAATGTAAAGCATGGATTACTGTGTCACTTTGTAAAAAGAGATTTTCACAAGAATTTCAATCCCAGCAGTCTTAGAATATAAGAAGTAAGATTTTTATCCACCATCTTCTCTATTTTACTCAACCCTACTTTCACATATCTGAAAGATGAAATGGACACATATTGTACATTAAATATTCTCATTATATGACACTTCTCGTTGAAGGACACTTGCTGAGATATGTTTCTGAAGAGCATTATTAATAGTTTGTTTTCCTTATTCCTTCCTTTATATATAAAGATTATGATGTATAAAAAGAAATAAATAGTCTACAAAAGTGATAAGTTTAAGGAAAATAACAGTGCTATATGTAAGATAGGATATTACTAGTTTTCATTAAAGAAAAGCTGGTGTAAGTTTTTGATGATATTTTCAAATAATACAGTTAATCAAATTTACTGTTGTGGGTGATGCACAGTCTCCTTCTAGGACTAAGGAACTCATTCCCACAGGCTGCCTGTAATGCTTGCTGCTGCCAGAATACACATCATCGCTTGGTGAGAATTCCTTTGATTCAAGGAACTACCTCACCTGAGGTGTTTCCCTTCCCAAGGAGCAGTCCACATACAATGATTAACTGATGCAGGATACAAAGGCTTGGTCCTCTACTTAAACTGGGGATAACTCTGAAGGGCCATTTCAGCTCCATATCTCCCCTGGGGTGAGTTGATGACTCTAGTAGGTGATCAGAGTTGGAATTCTCTTTATACCCAATTCCACTTCCCTCACTCCCTTCTATGGGGTTCCCCAGAGCATTGTCCAATAAATCTCCTCTGGGAAAATCTTCATTTCAAGTGTCAATTCTCAATTTCTTATTGAAAAACATATATTATATAAAAGTTACTTTGGGGAGTATGTTACACATATCAAATAAGAATTTTTGAAACATCAGTTGGGGATGGTGATGTTTGCAATTATTTAAAGGACTCACTACCCTGTTTTAAACATTTTGTGGGTGATCCTAGATCCAGTGCACTTTCTAGATCCCGTTACAGGAATGTAGGGACTATTTTCCAAGCTGCTGGAAGAGTTGTCACAGTATTATTTTTAGTTTTTGATCATCTTTGAGGATTTCCTCAGATGAAGAAAACTGTCTCATCTAAGGCCATGTCTCTTTCTGTGGCAGCCTGCATCCAATGACAGATTATGGTGGAGTAAAACGCAGCTCTGAAAGGCTATCCCAGCTTCAGAGTTACTGGTGGGTTTGGCTAAGGGGTGAGGGAGCTCCCTTAGGCCAAGAGCAATCACAGAAAAGAAAAGTGCTGTATCTTGTCAGCATCCAGCACTCTAATCAGCTGTGGAAATGAATTCCTGGTCCTGAAGCAGGAATTTAGGCAGGGCATCACAACATCCACTTCCTCCTGCCCAGTCCTTCCTCCCTTCCCTTCCACACATTTTGGCCCCAATGGCACTCATTAATAAATGTCTTTCTTACATGCTAACTTTTGCCCAGTCTTCTTTCAAGGGAACCCAACCAGCGAGTATAGATATTTGTGTGTGTATGCACATTTTATCAAGTGCCTTTAATTCTGCTGCATTTTTAATAGCTTAAGTTTTAAAAGTCATCTGTTTTGCTCTGTTATCACCTCACCAGAATTATATTTCACAGAATTTTACACAATACTTTGTATAATTACTGTTGAGCTGTACTCAATTTCTTTTTCTATTTTTCTGTCCATCATACACTTGGTTTTCAGATAAACCTGATACATATGCTCTAGTAGGAAGCCTGCTTGTGGAATGAATTACAATTCTGTACTCAGTCTTGCTATCTTACAAGTAGGTAACCGAACAGTTCTTTCTCCCTTGATAATTGCGATCCCTTAGTATCAACAATGTGGATTTAGTGAAATCTCATTTTCTTCCCATTAAAGCACTTGGTAAATGTATATTGCCAGTTTTTGTAATGATAATGGTAATGCAAACAAAGAGTACATCTTCAACTTATAAAGCTTTCAGTACTTGATAGCTTTGAAGTAGGAGTACACGGTGAAGTTGTTAAGTAGTGTGCTTGGCCTTTGTCATATTTTCTGTAGCTACGCTACAATCTTCTGGTAGTTCCACACAGTGAATTACTTTTACAACTTATTTGTCAGTTACCTAAGTAACTGATTTTGGGAAATCCCATCTAGAATAGAAATAGAAACATGACTCACATATCAGGTTGTCAGCTACAATTCCATGTTACATAGATACATAAGCTTAGAGTGGATCTGTACTAGTTGCAACCTAGTTTCAGGTGCAATTATCAGAGTTGTCAGATTGTAGCTAGGTCTTTATCCATCTTGGGAATAGTGATTCTGATAAATAGAGAGAGTCATGACGTACACACATATAACAGCAATATGGATGCTCTTGGTCTAGTGGAGTGCACAGAAAGGTTCCCTTGGGATAGATGGGTTCCTCATTTGAGAATCAGTTAGAGAAATTAGATGGGAAAAGCACAAGGGTTATAGCAAGTTGCTAACTAGCTAGTTTGTTGGTGCATAATATAAAAAAAAGCATAAAGTTATAGTACAGTTGTTGATAAACTACAAACTGAAGAGATGGTGGAAGAATATGGTCACCCTTACACAGTGGAACAAGGAAGAGGTGAAAGTTACCAACAATGTTCAAAATATGCTTCCAGATTTGCAACTGACTGAACGATACCCTTAGTAAGAAAAACATACTAGTGTTTGTAATTTAATAATGGTATGCATAATTTTTTTAAGAATTATCTTGTGGAGGGAACAAAATGTAAGAAAATAATTGCATAAAGGACAGAAATTTTAAAAAGGACATGGCTCTTTTTATGGCGAGATGAAAATTTAGGAAAACATATAAAATTGGGAGACTATTAACTGGGCTATATTAACAATGGGGGATTTAAATGGAGAAAATTTATTTTATGGAGCAGGGGGTTGATGTAATTTTAGAAATAAATTAAAGTAGTATGCTTAAAATTAAGGATATCATTTTTGGCAGTAAAGCTGGTGATCAAATATAAACAATAATAAGAGGGTAAACTCTAAATATTTACCAAGTAACTTAAGAAACGACAAGAACACAATAGGAGTTTAGCTAAGTAGAATTTAATAACATGGCAAAGGCTCTGAGAATGAGATTCTCACTTTATAATGAGAAACATCACATACAAATAAAGTAACCAGAAACTGGATGCTAAGTCATAGCTGGTCCAGCTAGCTCTACTCTGAAGGAAAGAGTGAGAAAGAATATGACCTTGTGAGACAGTCAAAGCATAAAATTAAAAAGTAGAGAATCTGAGTTTATGCATAATAGGGTTAAATTTAGTTTGCAAATTGAAGGTGCTTTTGGGGACTACACATAGAACTTGGGTTTGTCTTACTGAATCTGGTCAAGTTAATACAGTTATATATTTAAGTAGTTTCATGTGCTTTGCTTCTTGACAAGCAAAACATCAAGAAGGAAATGTCAAGAAGAAAATACCAGGGAACCAAGACTTGGAAAAGGCTGATGTTTTTTCTGGTCGCTTGTGTGAGCTAACTTTTGGACAGGAATTGTGACAGTTAGTTCCGAGAATCTCTCACTGTCTTTACCTTCACCCAGGGAAGCCGCAGTGGGAAAACAACAAGGACCAAAGACATTAAATTAATTCTCTTCCTGGGCAGACACAGACTTCTGGGCTTAATTCTATAGTATAGAAACTTCCTTCAAGGATTTTGTTTAGGCAATCCCTGATTAATTCTTTCAGGATTCTAGACTCTCATGATTCATGTTTTAAATTTTTGTATTAGTATAGTAACAAACTGTATTGTTTTATTTTACTTGTATGAAATCATATGCTACTTTGGAAATACCTTCTCAAACTTTCCATATTACTTTCTTTAGCTTGTATAACACATTAAATTACATATTACAGTCACTTTTCTGAACGTCTTATTTTGGCAATTAAAATATAAGATCCCTGAAGGCAGGAACGAGGATAATATCCAGCACTTTGCCTTTAAACTATATGTATGCAATAAAGGTGTATCCAGGGAATACATCTGAAACATCAACCAGTAAGAGGATAAAGAATAAGATGTGGTGACTATAGCCTGTAAGAAACAAAGTCTTTAACTCTTTGACAGCTCCTGATATTTACAGGCCAACTCCTGAGGGCCATACTGGTCATAATGTCAAGTTGAATATACCATTAATATACCTCACCGGATAAGTCTGAATGTTATAGTTTTTATCATCACTGTGAAAGGTCCATAACTCAAAAACTGCCCACCAGTTGAGTTACTAAAGAGTTTCTCTTGGGAAAAAAAAGCTTGGTTTATGATGAGAGTTTTGTTGGTGAATTGCTCTTTTTAAAAATGGAAAAACATAAAGCCTAGCTTTAAAATAAAAGTTGAACATTAGGAAAGTATAATAGAAGTTCAAATAGAATTGGTTACAAAGCATTCACAAATTTTTACCAAGCCCACTGGGAAACGCAGTGGATCATTTCAGGAGGCTTCACTTTTAAAATAGACTAGGAATTGTTTAACACTGTACAGGTTATTTCAAATATCATGACATACATGTTCAGTTGCTTCTGACATGATTAATGCAGTTACTAAAAAGATGTTGAATAGTGATTCACAAAGAGGTAACTAACTTCTATGAAATCTGGTTTATGATGGTGATACTCAGTATCTCCTACCTAATGTGCACAACAGAATCAGCATTAGCATATTTGCCTTGTGAACCTATGCAGAAAGAAGGCTCTGAAGTGTCTTTAAATTAGATAATATGTGTAATGTGTCTGAAAAAATTAAAACACTAAATATGAAGGATTTAAAAATAAGCACACTCTTTGTTAAAACTGTTTTAAATTTCAAAATAATAAGGTTTTAAGTATCTGGGGTACTTTAACAAGTATCCCAAATCTCATAATTCGAATTAACGATATTTCTACTTTGGCATGATTTCTTATAACTTTTTATCTGTGCATTTTTTTACTAAGTTGAAATTATACTATATAATTATTTGTATGTTTTTCACTTAATATACACTTATGATTTTCAGGTATCTCAAATTGGACATTTTCAGTTCGTATGAGTATTCTTTCTTTTAAACCCTATCTCCTCCTGGTATTCCCCATGTCAGTAAGCGTTACTAGCCAACACTCTGCTGCTGATGAGAGACACTTGGGAGCAATCCATAGCACTACTTCTCCCTCTACTGTGCTCTATAGTCACTCTTGCCCCAGACAATATCATTTTCATGCAAGAGTCCAAATGAGATTTTCAAAATTCAAATATGGTCTTGCTCTCTGCTTAAAATATTTCAGTGACTTTGGCTTGCTCTTAGTAAACTACTTAATGCAGGCCCTTGTGATCTGGTCTTCATATCTATTCAATCTCATATTTCCCACTCTGGTCTTCTTTCAGAAGGAAATAAACTATTTGAAACTCCTTACACTCTGGGGACATCTTAGAGTCTGCTCCTTCTGCCTGGAATATCTCCCTTTACCCCTTTCACTTTTTTAACACTCTCCAGGGCTCACCTGAAACATGTCACTTGTTCATGAAAATCTTTCCTGTTATGTGTTTTTGAAACATTTCCTGTACTTCTGCTTAGTAGCACTGACCAAAATTACTTAACTACCTCCTTGTATAATATTTATTGGCCTGTCCTGCAAACAATTCTAAGCTCCACCAGTACAAGGGAGTGTGTGTTTTCTACAACACAGTAATTAGCCCAACATCTGACACTTCTGGGCACTCATTAAATGGTTGTTATAACCCTGAATAAACGAGAGAGGACAGTGACTCTAGTAATATTTTTGACACATTTGTTATGAAAACTTCTCTCATTTTATTTTTGACTTATTACTACATAGTCCTATTTATAAAACATTTTCAATTTGCTACATTCCATAGGTTTTAAGCTTGGATGTCCTTATTCATCCAGATATTTTATAGACATTTATTTCTATTTTCATCTGCTTTTTAAGTTTTGTATAAAATTAATAAATTTATATTGATTTGTTTGATATTTGTTATCAGGATGAACAATTGGCCTAAAACCATTTATTATAATGTGCTTCCATTTCTGCTCTGGTCTGTGATGTCACCTGTTATTGTATTCCTGCCTATGCCAAAGTCTGACTCTTTGACACATTTCAAGAGGATCAGTTCTGCATTTCAGGGGTTTTGGAATTTATACAAAATTATCATTTAAACATTTTTTCAGTTACACTGTAATTTTCCTCCTGAATGGTAGATCTTCAGTTTTAGTGGAAATTGCCCCCCCCCACTCTGCTATAACTGTGTCATTTTTCAGTATTGTGTGCATGAGTGTGCTTCCCTATGCTTATCTTAATGAAGTTTACTAGAGAATTTAGCAGAGATTGCAGGATGCTTCTATTAGAACTTGGGAATTTAAGGATTTATTATTTATTTTAATTAAATGGAAAGCTGTCTCAAACTTAGCTGAACTTTCTACTCAAATCTTACTTTGTAGTTTGTGTTCAAAGTATTCTTTTCTTGACTACTGTATGTATTCTTATTTCTCAATAAGATTATATTCTCCCCACTCCTATCTGTGCTATTGATTAATAATAACTGTTAAAAATAAATGTATGGAGACCTATTAACAGTTCAGAGAGCAAGGAATATATTATTCAATAAATAACATCTAAATGATTGCTTTGCAAATTGTAAAAAATATCAGTACAGCCATTATTTCACATACTACATCAAAACTAACTTCAAGTAAATTGAGTATTTACATATTTATAAAAACAGAAGAAAATTAAAATGAATATCTTTTAATCTGGGTGGAGTTGATTGAAAGCAATGTTCTAAGTTGAGAAACAATGGGGAAAAACACAAATAAAAGATTGATAAATTTAAGCACAACTGCAATAGAAAATATCCATCTTTTTATTATAAAGTAAAATTAATATGTTTGAAAAATATTTGCTGCACATATAAAGTAGACAATTAAAAATTAACTCCTTCAAATTTACACACAACACTAAAACTTCAAAATGTTAATCGTGAAAAATATCAATAAAGTCATCATAACTAACAAATAACTAACTTGAAAAATCATAATACTTATTAGAAAGTAAAGAAATGCAAGTTTAGCCAATTTAGCCATGAGTGAAACATACATTTTCCCCTTCAATTTAGGAAATATTAAGGAACACTTTATGTTGATAAAAGAGAAGTAAATGTGTATTTTTAAACTTTGTTTGCCATTTGTATAAGCAATTTTAAAAACAATTTTGCAATATATGTTAAATGACATAGCAGTTCCACTTCTTGGATTCTGACAAAAGGAAATTATCTGGGGGCGGTGGAGGGGTGGAAAGCGTTTGGCAAAAAATATATTTAATGAGGCATTATTCACAATATTCAAACTTAGAAATGACTTTAATGTACAATTAGGAATGTATATAAACTGTGTAATGTTCATTCAATACTATCCAGCTATCAAAATGATATGTTTAAAGAATAATAGGTATCATCTATATTTTCATGCAATTTCTCTTTATACTTTGAGGAAACCTAGTTCAATGTAAAATAAGTTTGGCCCACTTTAATTTAGGATTTTCCTAGGAAAAATTGCCCTTTTTACTCAATGAAATTGAGAGAAAACTTTGAGAAATTAGATTCTTAGTTGTTTAAATACTAATATGTTAATTTTCCCTAGTTCCTGCTTGCCTATGGGTGTAAATTATTTTCATTAGCATAACTCAGAGTCTCCTGGATTATGCTGCTACCTGTAAATACAGGAATTCAGTTTCCACTGCCCACCCCAGCACACAGTCCATTGCCTGCCAAGATTTCAAGAACTTTGGGGAGTCTTCTGGCTTCTACATGTGCTTATGACGAAGCCTACTTCTATTGGGGCAGCAGCTTCTTCTCTACTGGAGCCATTTTCTGTTTTTAAGAGTCGATATTTGTGTATGTCGTTGCACAGATCACCAAACCTAGCCATCTCCAGTGGGATGATCATGGTTTTACCCACTGTGTTAGATATAGCTGCTTTTTTCCTCCTGAGCCCACTTCTACTCCATTGAATGCTGCAGTTTCTACTGCTCTTTTATGAGTCCTCAAAGTTACCGTGAGAAAACCTGCTGCTTTCTGGTCTCCAGGGCATTCATACCCATTTGGAAATCCCTGATGCCAAAAGTTCAACTTCTTCACCAAACAGCTGTAACTTCTTCACCAGGGGCAGGGGTGCTTTCACTACTCTTCCAGGTATATCTTTCTGTGTTCCATGCCCCTGCTTCTGTCTCTCCCTTGTCCCGCCACCAAGCACTCATGGTTCCAAAACAGTATGACAACTGTATCAAAAGGGATGTAACAAGGAAGAGAAGTAATCTTTTTCTCCTTAATGCCACTGCCCACTAGAGGGGCTCAAGGCAGTGCTGCTTGTGATTCAAGCTTTTACAAAATGAGCTTCACATTTTTTTCCCTTACGTTCATTTTCATCTCAGAGACCTAAATTAAAGTGACAGCCACCAGCTGTATTCAAAATCGCTAGTCTTTTTTGACGATTAAAATCTTTTTACTAGATTAAGATTTTCACATCTGGCTTTATGCCTTCCACATCTTCCTAGGAATCCAGCTGTCCACTTCCCATCTTTCTCACCAAGCTACTTTCTTGAACAGAATCTAAGTGCTAACCCTCTTTCCTGCATATCCCAATGGGAAGCATACACACATGCTTTGCTCTGAGAAACTCTAGAGTTCAGGCCAGATCCAAGGCAGCAACAACTTCTCCTGTGGGTCACCATCAGAGTATTCACGCAGCTCATTGCTCACATTATAGATTTTGCAGCCAGGATTCAGGTGAGAGATTTAGACAAGTGGTTCTCAGAACGCACTTTGGGAATGTAAGTCTTTACCTCTCCTCATTCAATCAAATTACCAGTCTTCTGCATGTAAAACTAATAACGAATTTGATGAGTTTTACTGTTTTTTTTTTTGTATTTTAACAGAGCAGACTATATTAATGGGGCTGTGTCTACATGATATCTAAATAACCGATATGTTTTTCCCCTGACACTTTCATAATTGGCCCCTGAAATACTCTACCAAATACATATGTTGATTTATGACAAGCTTTGGATCAAACAATTGAACTTCAATCTTTCACAAAAGTGTTGCTCGCAAGAGACCAAATTACTAGATTTCTTGAAAAGATATCCTAACATTATCGCAATATCATAAAGTAGGTTCAAATTTAGAATGGTTCAGATTATTTTTCCTTGAATATAATTTTTGTACTTCCCTTGTATTTAGGGTTCTTCATAAGTAATAATAACAAAAATGCTAATAACATAAAGAATGTTCCTGTTGGCAGATGTCACTGTATAAAGTTATTATGAAAAGTCTTATGGATCAAAGTGATACTGAGGTACTGTTGAAGTTCTGAACATAGATCTAAAATAAATCAAATCTCCATTTCTTTTCCCCTGGAAACAGGCATATTGATGTGATGTAAGTCCCTAAAACAAGATGGTTAGAGGAACGATTTCACGCTTCATCTCTAACAATTTTAAAGGCAATGGCTATGGATTTCCACTCCATCTTCATATATATCTGTATGTATGTATATATGTGTGTGTATAGAATCAGTACAAATATATGGAATACAGTATATACAGAATACACATATGTTTATGCCTATATGGAAAACATACTTTTATATATGGAATACTTACATTTATATACACATATATATAATGTATATGTATATAAATATAAACGCAAGCAAACTACATAATGAATTCATATTAAATGTTTAAAACATCCTTAAATTTCTGCCTATTCGATTCTTAGCTAATTATTCCCTAGTTTCTTACCTGCATTCCTTAAAATGGTAAGTAAATTCCTGTTGCTATGGTTTAGAATTTTGAACAGAAGACTGACAATTACATGATTCAAAGTAGATGACAGTTTGCCTTTTTGGAGGTAGTATTTATAGTCTAAAATAATAATTATCTGTAAGATTGTCAAGGGGTTACAAAGTTATTACAATTATTAAACACTTTTATTCATCATAGTAATTTGGAATGCAGCTTTAAATGGTTAGTCTCTACCTTTGTAGTAGAAATTATACATTTTTTATACAATGAGGTAAAAGATTGAAAAGAGAAAATCCAAGTAAATTAGGCACTGACAACTAGTCATAATAATAGATACTTTAGTGCAGAAGACTTGCCATACTAGTCAGGCCAATGGCCCATCCTTTCCATGATTCCATTTCTTGGTAATTTTGTCCAGAATACTTTATATAATAGCAAAGTTAGGATGGTACCAAAAATATATTCTTAATGATCTGTTTTTGTCTATCAACTAGGAATTTAACTTAACCCTTTATTCTGTGTAATATTTGGTGGTGTGGAAATCCATAAGCTTTCCCACCTACTGTGTAAAGATTCTTTCAATAGACTTATTTTAAAATGGCCTTTTTCATGATTTATAAGGAAAAAAGCTGTTAGAGAATTCTGGTATTTTTATATATGTCTATGTAATCATAACAATATCCTTTGTAATTCTAGAAACTGAACCCATCTTTCATTCTATCTGCGTATTTCCAAAACAAAAATCTATGATTTGTCTAATAGTGGAATTTAATTTATTCCCTTGATTAATTTTCTTGTTCTTATAAATTCCTTTCCTTTCTCTGTTTTTGTTTTTATTTTGTTTTGTGCTTTAATAAATGGTAATCCAATATATGTATATGTATAGCTGATTCACTTTGTTATAAAGCAGAAACTAACACACCATTGTAAAGCAATTATACTCCAACAAAGATGTTTAAAACAATTAAAAATAAATGACAATCCAAAATTCTATTCAAGTGTTCCTATTTGGAGGCTGAAGTATGGGAAGAGCCTCAGTCAGTGTGGTTTAGTAAAAAAATATTTGTTCAGGAGTCATTAAGTTCTTGATCAAAATCTTGACTCCCCTCATTACCAGGCATGACCTCATGAAATTCATTTTGCCTCTTTGACCCTCACTTTTGCTACTTATAAAATATAATAGAGCTTTCCCACTGAATTTTTACGATACATAAATGAGATAGCATATGAATAGTATTTAGAACAGTGTCTGTCACGTTGCATAGAAATTCAATAAACAACAACCACTATTATTAGACCCGATTAAGGACAAAGGATAGCTGCCCAACTATCTGACTCTAGGAGTGTACAATATTGTGTTTTGACCTTTCTGCCCATCTTCTACTTTGTTCCCAAGGAGAAATGCTGATACAGATAGTTCAAGAGCCAGGGCCATAATCCTAGATGTGTGTTCTTTATTTCTGGAAATCCACTTCTTGTAATGTTTATATCTCTTCCACTTTTAAATCTTGGGTAACTAACTGCTCACTGGGAAGATAACTACCAGACCAACATTTCACTAATCCTTAGGGAAAGCTCTTCTTCTGCTCTTACACATGAGGATATGCTTTTCTTTGGATTGACACTCTCTTACCATCCAAATTTTATAATAGATGTAGTCCAGGAAAAAGTGGAAATAGGGTCTTTAGGTTTGTTTTTAACCTAGACAAAAGAATGTCTCATCAATCTAGCTTAAAAAAGGATCACATTGGGCTTTGGTGGCAAAGTGCAATAAATGTTAGAAAAATGTACAGATTTGGTCTTGTGCTCTGCATATGTATTTCTTTGGAGAACCTCAAAAGGACTTGATGGTAATAGAACAAGACTATATTTTTACATGACTTATGAAAATCCATGGTCAAATATTTAATAGAGTCCATATGATAGAACATTGGTTTATTGTTTGTTATTTTTTACTCTATGTCTCTGAGCTAGGCTGGCCAGTTCTCAAATGGCATGGTTGATCAGTGGTTAGTAAAAATACACGTAAATTAACTTCTAGCATTTATTTTCACTTTCTGCTTCTTTCCATCGTCAGCTTCTCTAATGTTGTTTGTCTCAGTGACTGAATTTGTCTTCCTTAGCTTTGATCTTTGATACACACCCTAGGGCATAACTTTCATTTATTCATTTAGTCTTATAAACAAACAAAAGCTACAATATGATTAAAAGTTTGACCTTCTGGGTAACCACTGCCAGATCTCTGGGCTACGAATCCCTTGGTAAATGGCCCAGATGGACATAGAGTGGACCCCCTCAAGGAGAGATCTAAATCCTGTTGCATTTTAAAACCCATTTTATCGTGAAAGTATAACATGCATACATAAAAGTATTCCAAAAAAATGTGAGCTTAAAAATTATCATATACTGAACACATTCATTGACTCAGGTGAAGATATAGAATATAGCCAGCACCTTTGAAGTTCCCTTTCTGTCCTCTCCCAACCCCTCTCAGCCATTCTTCCCAAAGATAACCAATACCTCAGCTTTTATGATAATTCCTTGTATGATATTCTTTATGTTATTGTTACTTAATTATGCACTGTTAAGTATTAGAATTGTTTCCCAGGTTTTTAAAATTTCATTTTAAAGGAAACATACAATATATGTTTTTTAAATTGAGCTTCTTTCACTAAATATTTTGCATGTCACTTATTCTCATCGTGTAGGGTCTGTTGATTACTTGTACAATGGGTGGATATTTTACATTTTAAGGGCTCGTTCTAGTTTGTTGGGCATTTAAGTTGTTTGCTAGTATTGACTAATATGAAAATCACTGCTCTAACTAAGCATTCCTATTAATGTACTTTCGTGCGTACGATTACATAATTCTTTTGGGTATATTTCTAGGTGTGGATTTGCTAGATCATAGGGTAAAATTATGTTCAGCTTTACTAGACAATGCCAAAAAGTTTTCCAAAGGATTATATTAATTTACATTCCAACCAGCGATGTCTGAAATTTCTCATTACTCTATATCTTCTTCAATTCTTGTAATTTACTGACCTTTTTATCTTAGCCATTTTGGTGGGTATAAAAAAAATCTTATTTTAGTTTTAATTGGCATTTCCCTGATAATAACACTGAACCTCCTTTCAAATATTTTTGGCCATGTGGAATTGTCCTATTTTATGAAATGCTTGTTCAAGTATTTTGTCCATACCTTCCCTATTGGATTCTTTCTCTTTTCCTAGTGTTAGGAGTTCTTTATATATTTTGGATATGAGTCTTTTTTCAGTTATATATGTGCCAAGTATCTCCTCCCACTATGTGATTTGTGTTTTCGTTTTCTTAGACATAGCTTTTATTTTGTTTTTTGTTTTTGTTTTTGTTCTTTTTGTGGTACGCGGGCCTCTCACTGTTGCGGCCTCTCCCGTTGTGGAGCACAGGCTCCGGACGCGCAGGCTCAGTGGCCGTGGCACACGGGCCTAGCCGCTCCGCGGCGTGTGGGATCTTCCTGGACCGGGGCACGAACCCGAGTCCCCTACATCGGCAGACGGACTCTCAACCACTGCGCCACAAGGGAAGCCCTAGACATAGCTTTTAATGAATACAAAGATTTTAATCTTAACTATACAACTATGTATTCATACAATGTTTATTCTTTTTAAAATTTTCTTAGATAAATTGAACCTGAGTAAATGTAAAAAGGTGTGTGTATGCTATCACATGTGTAGTCAAGAGAGTTAAGTTACATGCCTGGTGTAAAATGTTTTCTGTGTATTAGTTGAACAGTAATAATTGAATGTGGATCATGATATCTCATGAAAACATTTTACTACTGATTATTTTTTACCTTACTTTCTTTGTCTTTTACATTAAAGAATGAGAGTGGCTTTAATATAGCATTCAATATTCAATTTTTAAAAATCCTATTATTGTTTATTCAAACTCTGAATCAGTGACACTAAATAGTATCTTCAAATTATATGGTAGGTTAAAAATGGAAACTGTTACTATTGGTAATTATCTATGCAAGTGAAAAATTTCTCTGTATTCTTCAAAAAATAAGCTGATTAAATAATAGACAAAAAGAATCTAGAAAATGAATGAAAGTGTGCCTTCAGATTACAAGGTAGATGTTTAAAAATAAAATACTAATATTTGATATACTGAATATCCAAAAACTTCGATTATAGAATTTTGTTCTCATTAAAGCATTCTCATGGATGAACTTAATTATAAATAAATGGCATAAATTTTAACTTAAAATACACCAATAAAAAAAATCTATTTTATGTTTTACAGATATGATTTCTGTTTAACATTTAACTCAAGCACAGAATACTACTGCAAAAGAAATTTGAAAATGAACACACCCAGAAAAGAAGCAAGCAGACAAAACCACATTAGTTCATGGGGTTTATCAAGCTTTTTCTAGATTAATGCTAAAAATGCGACTTCCTCTGAAAGATATAAACCTTATGAATATGGAATATCTTTTAAAGTTGGGTGTATTAGCTTCCGGATCGTGGAATCTGAAGAAATCCGCAGAATGGCTTCATGTTGTTTCTGGGTCCCCTGAAAATTCCTGCAAAACTTTCTGTCTGTATTTTAAGGGGACGGGAGAAGAGCATACCAAAGCCTTGATTACATTTCCACTTTAAGTATCCCAGATGAAAGTATACTGCGGAATCAAAGAAATTGTTCATCCCCAGCCTCAAGCAAAAGAGAACTGCAGGAGGAGCTATGGGTTTTATAAATTTTCAGGCTTTGTGTAGGTTACAGAGATATTTGTTGAGGTGTTTTTGAAAATTTTGATCCCTTTAGTGTCACTGAAGGAGTTTGTTTTGTTTTGCTTTGTCAATCCATCTCTCCTGGTTCTGATGATTCACCCATATTCAGAAAGTTAATCATATTATCAATTTATTAGTAAATTTTACTATCCCATTGCAAATACTTTGAAGAAATATTCCTAATAGCCAGAAACTGTTTATCAAACCAACCAATAAATCAACTAAAATCCAACATTAGCCCTAATTTAAAAAGCACCTTTTAATTAACAGATTTTACATGAATTAATCATTTAGTTAAGCTCCTTAGAATAAGAGAAATCATAATCATGACTATTTTAGAGAAGAATAACAAAACTTAAAGGATGGACATCTTAAGTCATTTAACAAATTGCAAAATCTAGCAACAGATACTATCACTTCTCTGTGTCTATTCGGTAGACTGCGATAAATCTTAAAGGTGGGTTTGCAAGATTCTATGTTGTGCTGAGAAATGAGCCATGTTTATCCTTAATGCACATCATTATTATTGAAACTCCAACAAGAATTTTTAAACTGTGGTCTGTTTTGCAGGCTAATTTTAACAATAAACCCTTATACATGTATTGCTAAAATGAAAAAAAAAGCAACAATTCCTATTAATTCTATCCCTTTTCAAGTAGTTTTCTGTTTTTAACATTTCGTTTTAAACTTGAGATGGCAGTGAGGGTTTTTTGCCCCCTCATTTGGCTTCCTTTGTCTCCTGTTCTCCTTTTGAAATATTCTCAAGACATTAGTGAAATTGATAACTCAGAAAGAAAAATATTAGAAGTGATTATGTGAGATAAACAACGAAGAACATACCACGGCATTGATCTCTCATGAAGACTTTCAAAAATATTCTCACTAAAATCATGACTGTTTCTTCCTAATCATCAGAACACATAACGGTTAAGTTATTTAAAAATTAAGTACATTTTCAAAAACTGTACTGGGATTCTTTTTAAGGAGTAGAAATTTTTAAGAAGTAGAAATTTTTTAAGGAGTAGATCTCAGAGAAATTAAGCAAATAGAACTCCCCATAACTTCACATCAGCATTCTTTTTGTTGTTAAAGGCAACAATCGGGGATAATGCTGGCAGCTAATTGCATAACAGTGAAGATGTGACATCGACCTCTGACAGCACATTTTAGCTTCCATTTATTACAAAGACATTCGCTAACAAAGATAGGAAGGGACAGTTTACCCCTCCCCTCCCTACTTTGGTGTGTTACAGCAAAACAAAATTGATTTAAGTGACAAAGTCTCAAATAGTACTGTTTTTCTCATGCAACATTTAATGGATTCTAAATCTGTGCAAAGAATCATATTCAGACAGTGTCTAATTCTAAATAGCATCCTAACCATAAAAATGTGACTCCTCTGTCAGCACAATGCAGACCTCCTATGGAAGATTTAAAAAAAAGCCATGCACAGAGCTGCAAATATTTCATTTTAACTTCCATACCATCCCATGCTGTGATGTTTTCCTTGTTCCTTATGTGCAGGTCAGTCTGCATATTTCCCACAGAATTCCCGCAGAGGACCTTTGACATGTACACAAAGTTATAAAAACATTTGGTTGAGCCAGGCTACGAAATATGGAGACACATTCTAAAACTTTACCCAGTAAAATCCTATGAAAATAGTTACAAAGGGAAAGCTAATTACCTGAGTGAGAAGTTGCCTTTATTCGATTTCTTTATTATAACATTTAAGATGTTGTTTCCACAAATGTCAGTGGAAACTCTAGTCAGTAACTTAAAATGAAAATACACATATTTAAACATATTTTTTTTACCTACTTTTGTGGCATGAAGATGATAACAGGGGAAAGACAGTGCTACATTTTTTTGTTTTGGGAGACCTTTAATATAAAGAATAGTACTATATCATCTAGATATGCAGTCAAGAATACTCTTCTTGCTTTTCAAAATGTACCCTTGAGTAAGTGGATTTTAGCATGAATAAAAGCTAAAGAGGCAGCCATCATTATTTGATGCTTATTACATGGCTATTGGTTCATAATATTGAAACCATCATCTTCTGTAATTGAAGATATCAATTAATTAATTAAAAAAAGGTAAGCCAATGCCACAGTTGTAATACATGTATATGCAAAGACATATAAAATATGTTACAGTTGGAAGGCACACAAGAGTTGTTTAGGAATCTCAGTTCCTTGACTGGAAGTAATATATTTGGATTACAACCGATTCTGTTTATCTTCAGCTTCATCTCTTAAGCAAAACATTATTTGTAGACCATGCTCGTGATCTATTTCATCTATTTCTGTGCTGAATATAAATACTATTTAAAAAAATAATCTTTGCTTTTTCAAACACTTTTAGCTTTACAAAAATTTGCAAAGATAGTTCTCATATACCCAATGCCTACTTTCCCCTATATTTTACACCTTATATTAATATGGTACATGTATTACTATTAACTAACCAATATTGATATAATATTATTAAGTAAAATGCATACTTTATTCAGATACAGATGCTAATTTTAGTGGAGAAAAATTGACAGACTTATGGAGAGTGAAGAAATCTGTAGTATTACAGACCTGAGCTTTGATTAGCATTCTGTTACTAATATGTTTTGTGTCCTTATTCACTTCCTGGCCCAAGTTCCTCATCTATGAAATTGTAAGGTTGAATACTATTAACTCTGTTTCCTCACTCTGAATTATCTGATTATATTAGTTACAACAAAATTATACAATAGACATTTAATAATATACTACTTTAACTACAATTACAATAGATAAAGCTTTGCTTGCTTTTTAAAATAGATGAGAAATGACCTCTATTCCCACAGGCCTCTAAAGAAAAAAAAAAATAATAAGAAGAAATAATCTCATTGAATTTTTTTGTCAACCCACTCTTCTTTAATCAAATTGTTTCATTCAAAAAAATACTTATTGAGTGCTTACCATATGCCAGGTATTTTCAAAGCACCAGAGATAAAACTACTAATAAAATAGGCAAAGACCCCTGCCCTCATCGAGCTTACATTCTACTAAAATAGTTTAGAATTACACCCTATAATTCTAAATAAGGTCATACCTGTATCATATCACATGTTTCTGATTTGAAGAAAAAATTTAAGAAAAAAGACATTTAATGAAGAGAAAGATGATTATCCCAAGTTATAAATAATACATCCATAGTAAAATATGATGAAGAAAGACTAAAAGCAAAAATTCCACCCCTTCTTCCACATACATAAAAAAGAAATAAAACAAAACAATTAGGGGTATCTTTTATCTATTTAGCCAGGATTCATTTTCACTATTAAAACTGTCTTGGTTTGGACAATAAATTACATGTTTAACCTTCCCAAAATGTAGCCAAAATACAGGAAGTAATCATATCTGAAAGTATTTTGTACTTCACATTAGGAAATTTTTACTGCATGTGTAAACAATTGTGAGCCACTGAATAACCACAAATGAGTAAGTGTCTGATGAAATTTAATAAGAGAGATAATTCACTTGTAATAATATTTTTCTCTGTGAAAATTTTGTAATTATTTTTGAAAACTTGCAGTGTATAAAAAAAGTACAAGGAAGAGAATACAAGTCATATAAATCCTATCATTCACATAGCATTTCAATGTATATCATTCCAGTGCTTTTTAGAATTTTATTTCTTTTTTTCTATACACGCATGCACAGACACTACCATTTGCCTGTTGGCCCAAGATGGACATGGGCAAATATTAGAAATAGCAAGATCAGGAAGCATACTATTATAATAATTTAATTTTAAAAACTAAGGGACTGGAGTGAGCACTAGCAATGGAAATGGAAAAATACAAATTCCAGAGATATTCATTAGGACACACCAACAGCACTGAAGAGGCCTGTTTAGTATGGAAGCCAAAGGAAAGGGAGGAATCCAGAAAAACTCTCATGTTTCAGGGTGAGGTGACTGAATATCCTCTGGGAGGAAATGATGAAAAGTGCTACATAAAACAAGGAGTGTTCATTGATTCATTTATTCATTCAAATTGAGCCAAATAGTTATCACTTGTTTGTGATGTGACATCATCTTTCCCTTTACATATTCTTAGAGTGACACTCCTGTGGCCTTTGTTTATTGATTGGCACACATCATGCATATCAAAATTATATTTGGTAGCAATTTATTAATTTTTAAAATTATCTAAAAATATACTCACACATTATTTAGAAACTGGATATAGCTGGCTTTTAATTAAAAACCTATGAGTAAAATTAAAAAGTCATGTTTTAATTTAAGCCAATTAAAGATAATATGTCACAGAGTGTTTTTTTAGATTTTTCAAAGCCTCATCATCTAAATCTGCTCTTAGTTCCATTGACATGTATCTCTAACTAGAAAAATCAAACTTGGAATTTCGGCATTATCTCCCATGATACCTTTTGGTTTTCTGTATAGGATGATTAGGGATATGAGATTGAGGTCAGTTCACTCAGTGCACAACGTGTGGTGAGGTGAGGAAACAGAACCTTCACTGCCCAGCTTCCTCAGCTAATGGGCTTCCCTGGATCTTGCCTTTCAAGGGGGAGACTTAGGGATAAGTCAGGGAATATGATAGACTCCTCCCTGTCTGGGTTGAAGGAGTTAGTCAATTCTGAGTTTTATAAGAGAGTAGCAGGCTTCTCTGAGGCTTAGCATATCTGTCCAGTGTTCTTTCATAGTAACTTCCCACTCCATCATTTTTGATGAAGTATTTTCCAGATGAAAAATGAAACGTACACATCATGACTCTTTGCAAAATATTACCATCCTCCTTCCTGCCTTCCTGCAGCACTCCCTATGGCTTCGAAAGCCTCTGGTAGGCATCCTGAATGCTTAATTTCCAAGTGTTCTGAATGACAAAAGACCTGAGGGAGGAAATCAGACCTAGGACATACACTAGAGCAATCCATGCTCCCTATGTTGCCTTTATTTCTCCCTTCCACTTTTTCTCTCACTTTAACCTTTATCTCTTTCCTTATGATCATTCTGTTTCTTTTGAATTTCTATCCAATTCCAAAGATTTCCAAATTTAGTCTTTTGTAACATGCTCATTATATAATAATTTGCTAAAATTAAGAGATAGAGTATGTGTGATGCCTTTCTATATTTTCTAATCAGAAAGAAAAAACTTAAATGTATACACTGAATTTTACTTTTCTTCCAGTGAAAGAAATCTAGTTGAATAATACGGCTCCTGACTCAAATGAGAAATTTTATTTTTCCACCAATAATGACCTACGTTTGCCTCTCCCTGAAACTCAAACATGGGAGACATAAATGAAACTGTTCTGAAAATTTTTATCTTTCCCTTAAGGCACTGAGGAAGGTGCAATTATTCTGATAATCAGAGCCCCAAACATTCAAGATTTAATAAATATCCTTGAGTTTTTGAAACTCTATCAAATGTAAATAGTGATTATGAACTAGTAGTTGGTCTATCAAATAATACCTGTACTCTTTCTCCTTTAGTAATATATTTTTCGGACAATATACTTTTTGTAGGTAACCTACATCGTGTAGTCAAGTAAGAATTGAGAGTTTCTTTGAATGTTAGGAAGACCCTAATATTCATACATGTATTTATTCAGTAGTAAAATAATATTCATTAATCAACCAATATATGAGGTGTATTACACCAGGCCACTCTAGGTGACAAAATTATATAGACAACCCGGTTCTTGATTCCAAGGAGCTTACAACTTACTTAAGAAAAAAATTAAATTCCAAAATAATTAGGAACTAAAGCAGATAATAGGATTATCAATAAGGTTCAAAAAAGTCTATGAGGACTAAAAAGTAAGAGAATTGACTTCCAGTGGGAGATATTAAGTTTGCCAAAGGAAATAACATGAGATCTAGACCTGGAAGAATGTGTCAGAACCCAACAGGGGGAGGCCAATGGAAGGGGAGTGTTATGAGAAAAGGCAAAGCAGTGGAAACATTTGTTCAGCAACAAAACAACCCTTGGAGAAGTGTTGAATGTGGAGTGGTGGTGAATTCTAGCTAAATCAATTGACCTGGGTATTAAAAGACCTGGAATTTCAAAATCACATGTCTCTACATAGTTCAGTAAGAAATGAGGAATAAACAAATGCTTCTAAATTTGAAAGTGAGTTCCCATTTTTAAAAAATCTATACAATGACCTTAGATACTATTTTGAATTTAGAAATAGGTGATTTATATAACAGGGGTTAATGTGAGTTTAAAATCTCATCTTTCATATTAGAGAATCAATAGATCCTATCTTGAGTACATGAATCAAGAAAAGACAAAATACCAAAATATTTAGAATTATGGAGGTAACTACCAGAAGAACAAAAAATAGAAACCTAAAGAGGTCATCCCATGGAAATGAGACTGGAAGGTGTGGGGATGGATTTTGTCACTTCATAATCTCTTATCGGGAGAAGGGTAATAAGGATATGAATGACTCTCACCTATCTCTAGCACAAACATCTCCACTGAGGTACAGACTCACCTATCTAACTGCTTATAAGAATATTAGCTTAAATGTCTCTTAATCCCACCTGAACTCAATTTTAATGGAAAAAGAGCAGTCATTCGGGTGACAATGGAAAAGCAAAAGGGACAGTAGAAGCAAAGGCATGACTGGAATGATTGGGGCATGGTTTGTGCAGCTTAGCTGTTGCAGGTGTGTAAAGCATTTCTTCTGCGAGGTTTTCCATGATTACTTGGTTTGATTTTACACCACTTCTTTTGTTAACCACAAACATCTTCTACTATTCTCCAATATAATTTTTGCTTTATGGATCCCTATATACATTAAGCTCCTTAAAGGCAACAAAGTATGGGCTAAAAGTTAGAAATGAATATACACACATAAACACTGAATGCCTCTGGTATGAATATTTAAATTAATTTCTTCCTCACTCATGCTTTTGATTTATGAAGTATGTGAAGAATGACTGAATAGGTGCTCAATAAATCTAGTGCTAGGAAGATTAATAATCTGTGAGGAGAAATTGAGTATATGGTGTTTTTGAATTATTCAGTTATCATGAGGCTGATATTCCTGAGGATTATGTAGAAGACCCCAAAATGATTATAATATGCTTTTTGTAATTCAGGCAAAACCCTTTTTTGAATGTAATTTTTATTTGATTACCTTTAAAAAAGTTTTAAGGCAAGGAAGTATAATTGCTTTAGAATGAAATAGAAGACTGGGATGATTTCAGTTCTCAACACTGATCTAACTACAATTTATTATGAAAACATCAGTAATTTATATGCTTCAAAGTAGCATATTCAAGAACATATTTCACCTTGCTTTATACTTATTTCTTCCCTTAGAACTCATTGAGGAAGTCACAAACATGAGCTCTCCAAAACATTCAAAATGTTAATATTAGATAAAACTGATGTTCTACCAGCATTTTTTGGAAAAATAAAATGTTGCACTGGTAACCCATGGTGTGTCTATAACAAACCTTTAGGAATGGCTGGTGCTTAGCAAAACATTGAAATCGAGGATAGATTATAACTCCTCCAATTCACATTTTCAGATACTTTATAGCTCTGCTTGGGGAAGTCCCATCCCTACTGCCTTGTTGTTGTCCATGTGCCTGTGCTTCCAGGGCTCTGTGCCCTTAACATGGGCAGGATCCAATACTCTCAAGATAGACCTTACTCTCTCCTCCTCTACCCACCAGCTATTATCTCTTCACCAACCCATTCCTCAAACCCTGTGACTGTTGGAGCTAGTGGGAACAATGGAAAGTACACATTTAATCTGGAAGAAAATTATGTATGTCAAAGTCAAAGCTAGCTAAGTACATTAGACCTGTTAGTATATTTTTTTGGCCCACTTAAAATATGAAATCTTTTCAATAAGTGCCTGAAGGTATGATGTTTATCATGAAAAATTTTAACATAAGCACAAACCAGCAGAATGCTATGGAGCAGATATTTTTAGGCGCATTTTTGGTGTCACTTAAATCATATCAGTGAAGTAATTTATCTGTATCCACATAAACTATACCTTCCCATGATGTCAATATTGAGCAGTGGAAGAGTGAACATGAAAAGTATTAACTAGATAATTCATACAACAAAGTAAAGATTGGATTTGGAACATAAATTTCAACCTACCTTTTTCATGCATTTTTTTGGTAAATTAATAGTAATGCTTATATCAACTACTACTGTAAAAACGCAAACAAAATATGTACTGGTGTAGTTGGAATCTAAACTATATATGACTAGAATTGGAGTGAGGAAGGAAATGGGGTGGGAGTATCTGCTATTCAGACTCGATTATCTAAAAGCATGAATCCATACTTTGATTCTCAGAAAGTGAAATATTAAAAATATCTTTCTAGTCCATGTCAGGTTATATTCTCTCTTTTAGACTGTGATTTTCCCCTATCAATTTATATCATCCCTCCTGAAATTTTAATAAGAATTTTGGCTGCAAAGAAGCTCAAGAGTAGTTGGTCAACACTTCTGAAAATCTCCACTTGTATACTTCAAGGCAGTTGTGAAATCACTCCTTATATCTCCTTTATAATCACACATTTCAAATAATGTTACTACTTCTTTGAAATTACAGTTTTCTAATCACATAATCTTACTTCTGTCTTTTGGGCCATCTACAAATTCTCCAGATTTCAGTTGTGCAAAAGCTGACACACTGTTTGAGTTTTAAACTAATCAGTGTAAAATGTAGATGAAGTTTTATCTTAATAATTTTTCTTCAGAATAGCAGCTTTTTATAGCACATTTCAGTATTATGTGTGGAAACCTCTAAAATAATGCTACTGAGCTGAATTATGTTCAATTCATGTCCCCTGTGATCTCTAGGTACTTTCCTGACACAATCATGCCTAACTAGTCATTCCCTGTCTTGTATGTATCATGTTTCTCCTTACTGTAGTTCCTGCTTTATACCTGACCTCAGGATTTTCATTATTTCTGACTACTCTTCCAACTTGTCAAGGTCAATTTGAATTATAATCTTCTTCTCTAAAGGGCTAGACAACCCACTCATTTATTCTTCTAGGTCACCGATAAAATATAGAAAACTGTACTCAATTCATATGAAATACTCCTTACTACTTCTATATAGTAGGTATTAATAGTACAATGTTAATTAGAAACATATCTGTGCAGTAGCTGATTAGGTGAAGAATCCCAAGCTTATAACTCTAATCTTACACCAACTCATTGGCTTTTCTATACTTCATAATCACAGACCCTACTTCTGACCTTCCCCACAAGTGACACAAAGATATGCAGGTTCAACATTTGAAAGATAAATTGAATGTCAAAGAACATTAAATATTACATTATTACTTAAAGGATATAGCCTATTATAAGAAGTTGATGCACCTACCAGTATCAAGATACTGACTAAACATGAAGGCAAAAGGTAGACAACCAATGTCAGCAATTAGGCTAATAGGCCACCCAATCCTATGTAGGAGAACTACAATTATAAACATGGGTTGAATCATTAAAAGGAAGAAACAATGCAATAATTTATTCATTTCTTCAGCCTTATGATTCTCACCATACATAGTGATCTTTATAAAGCTATGTTAAATTTTTGTCTTGAACCCTTTAAGAAGTTGATGAAATAAATTTATGAACCAAGTGTTTTTGAAAACATAAGTAGTATGTATTACAAGAAGCAGCTTTTTCTCCTTGTAATAATTCTAGATAAAACTTTATACAAAGATTATTCATACATATGTTTAGTTGCCATTTCTCTTGACATATAAGACGTGCTTGTAGAAGAATAAACGTTTCTTCCAGATCAATGCAGCCTGTGGATCTCTTTTATTTTCTCTTAATCGTCATTTGCATAAACTTATGCTTATCTCATGTATTTACATATATTTATCTATCATCTATATATCTATCTATAAAACACACCACAGGTCAATATATATATATATATATATATATATATATATATATATATATATATATCAGGTTAAACCTTTTCCTTTAACTCCTCTCCAACCACAACTCCTATTATTCATTATTTTTTTTGTTGTTGTTCTTTTTTTAAAAAATTTTTATTGGAGCATAGTTGATTTACAATGTTGTGTTAGTTTCTGCTGTACAGCAAAGTGAATCAGTTATACATATATATTTATATCCACTCTTTTTTTAGATTCTTTTCCCATATAGGTCATTACAGAGTATTGAATAGAGTTCCCTGCCTACTATTCATTATCTCCCACTCCATCCACAATGGCTTCCTTGTAATTCTTTAAATACTCAGTCATACCTGTACCTTAGGACATTTACACTTGTTTTTCACTTGATCTGGGACTCTGTTACTCCAGATTTGGACATGCTTACACCCCTTTACTCAGTATTTCACTCCAATGTCATGTGAAGAGAGACATTTTTCCTAATTACCCAACTTAAAACTCCAGATTCCCTACCACTGCCCAATAAGAACTCCCTATCCCTATTACTTATTTTATTTTCTCTTTAACAACATTAATATTTGAAATAATAAATATTTTTCATAATTATTTGACCCTCTTCACTAGACCAAACTGTTGCTTTTCTCAGTTTTGTTTACTTTTAGATTTCTAACATTTAGAGTGGTACTTGGCATGTAACAGCATTGCAATAAATATTGACTACAAAGCAGGTATTAGGATTATGTATCAGTATAGGAAGAATGCAAAATGGTTAAAATGAATGCTCTTAAATCAAACAGCATAAGACTAGAAGCCCAGCTTCATCACTTTCTAATTGTATACCTTGGAGCAGGTCATTAATTCCACTGTGCTTTGGTTTCTTTGCCTTTAAATTGAATAATAACAACTGCAACTTGTATTACTTTTCTCTATTAGCTGTAACTAATCACCACACATTGGATGGCTTAAAACAAATCTTAATTCTCTCACGGTGTAGGCGCTCAAAGTCCCAAACCTGCAGGGCTATGCTCCCTCTTCAGGCTCTGGGGGAGAATTTGTTCCATGCCTCTCTCCTAACTTTTGGTCCTTGCCATCAATCCTGAGCATTCCTTGGCTTATAGACGTATCACTTTAATCCTTGCCTCCACTGTCAGATGCCCTCCTCCCCTGTATTTCTCTGTGCTTCCAATCTTTCTTCCTTTATAAGGCCATTAGCCATTGGATTTAGGGCCTGCTCACCTTAATTCAGTATGACCTCATTTTAACTCAACTGTATCAGCAGAGACATTTCCAAATAAGGTCATATCTAGGTCATTGCAATAAAAATGATAATGATGAGAAAAATAATGTTAAAATCGTTATCTCATACTATATACTCTATGTTATATACTATGCTATAATTTGCATAAGTCCTTTGAACCTCACAACTCAATTGGTTAGCACTATTACTTTCTCTTGATTACTGACTGAAAATGGAGACACAGAGAGGTTAAATAAATGGCCTGAGGTCACACAGTTAATTAGTGGTAGAGCCAGGATTAGAGTACAGAATGTCTGGTGCTTGAGGTTCGGTTCTTATTCACGATCTTACACCCCATCTCACTGATATAATCCCCCTTCATTTTCTACATTTCTCTCTAAACTGTCAGAGCCAAGCGCCTGCTCTCTTGTTTACCACTGTGAAACACAGGGTCTAGTACACTTCCTGCATCAAATAGGTGCTTTAATTTGTTTACTAAATGACTGGCTGTGCTATTAATATGGTAGCAGTTTATATATGTTATGTTTATAACTAAATATTGAACAGAAACTTTGATCCTGATTTCTCTCTAAATTAGAAAAGCATAAGCCTGAAAACAGTGGTCCTTGTCTGAATGTTATGTGGTTGTATCACCGATTGATCAACTCTGAAAACCATTTAAGTCATTTTATAATCAATAATCCATTTAGTAACTGGTGTGAAAACATTTCTCAAATAATGATTTCAGAAGAATTACCATTATGAATGCAATATTCCTGTTTGATCATATCTCTTCTCCTAAGAGATTTCATATTCCTTCATTTTAGCATTCCTTTATAGTAGGAATAATTATTCTTCTAATCACTGGGTGATTTAAATTGCTCATATATTTTAGGACATTTTCAATAAAAAATGCAGAATATCCACTCGTTATGTGCTGTAAACAAAAGTATCATTCATTTTGCCATGCTGTACCTTCTCTTATTTTACATCTAAAAGAGTAAATACATGCAGAATATTTTCAGATTGAAGCCCTCTCAAATTGTTAGAGCATTACCTCTAAATATGAAGTAAGGTGCTAATTAAGAATATTAGGCTGATAATCTACAATATTAGTATTACAAGTAGTAGAGTTAGGTATTATACACATATATGCATATAAGTGTATATACATATATACCCTGCATCCACAAAATAACATGCGAAAATGCTCAAGATTTAATAGAAGCCAATACAAACATATGGGAAGAGAAAAATATATATGTCAATATTTGCAGAATACGAGTATAAAAGTATAGAAAAACAGACAAATTGGACAAAATAAAGAGTTGAGAAACAAACCCTCATATATATGGAAACAAATATGACAGAGGTGGAAAGAACTCAGTGGAGAAAGGATAGATTCTTCAAAAACTGCCCTAGCAAAATTTGGCTATATGAGAAAATAGATCCACGGCCATGTATTACATATATGTGAAATAATTAAAAGTTGAAAAAAATCTAAACTGTTAAGGATGGACATAAAAAGCTAAATTTTAAAGCACAAGCAGTGACAGATTCATGAAACAGGATATGAAAACACAAACCATTAGAAATAAGTTTGATTTGTTTACATTAAAATAGAAAACTTCATACAAGAAAGTCTACCATATACAAAGTTACAAAACATGCTAAGGAGTGCATAGGAGAGTGTACAACACATGAAATAGGCAAAAGAATAGCACCTAGATACATAAGTGAGTCTTTACTTCATTTATCATTTTAAAACTTAAATATTAAGTGCCTGTTTTATGTCAAGAACTGTTGTAAGCTCTTGAGACATATTGATGAACACAAGAAAAAGAGATCTCAACCTTTTGAGAGTTTACATTTTAGCTAAGAGAGACTACAGACAATAAATGATATGTGGGGGGAAAAGCAAACTAGTAATGAGAATTGGTAGTATGGAGACTGGAAGATGAATTGCAATTTTAGGTCTAATGGTCAGGGCAAGCCTTTTCTGAGAACCTTCCAACTGAGTGAAGACTTAAATTTGAAGTTAGCTTTTCACATACCCACTGTTTAGGCAGACAGAAGAAATGTTGCAAAGCTCCAGTGCTGGAGATATGAGTGGTGTTTTAAAAGAATACACTTTCAAATTAATAAAGAAATTACAAACAACACAATTGCAAAGTGAGAAAAGGACATAAACAGGCAATTTAAATGTAGAAAAGCAGGTTATTTTATACACATATGAAATATGCTCAAACTCGCTGGTAATCAGAGTCATACAAATTAAAAATGAATAAATTATTATTCCACTAGTCATACACGTGATAAAATTTTTGAAGCCTGATAACGTCATATGTTGGTGATAATGGGCTTTCTTGTACACTGACTGTGGGAGTACATATTTTGGGAGAACAATGTGAAACCAAGTAGTGAAGATGAAGACATACATACTGATGAACAACTGTCTTATACATTCTGGTAGTTAAGTTGGATGTTATAATGCTTTGAAATTTTTGCCAATGTAGTAGACAAAAAATCATATCATTGCTTAATTTGTATATCCTTAATTATTAGTGAATCTGAGCAACTTTCACAGGCGGGTCTCCTATCCATTATCTTTTCCTTTGGTAAAAATCATATTGTCTTTTTCTAAGAAAATTGTAGATGCTTTTTATTTGTTGAGAAAAATTAATATATCTGCAGAGTATATTAAAAAGGTCAACCTCTTAACGTTAAAAAAAATTAACGTTAAGGAAATTTTTCCCTGTGTTTCTTCTATGAGTATTATGAGCTTCAGATCTTACTTTTAAGTCTTTAATCCACTGAGTTGATTTTTATGTATGGTGTAAGTTAAGGGTCAAATTTCATTCTTTTGCAGGTGGGTATTCAGTTTTTCTGCCACCATTTATTGAAGAGATTATCCTTTCCCCATTTTGTATTTTTGGCACCCTTGTCAAAAATTAGTTAACTGGTGGCTTCCCTGGTGGCGCAGTGGTTCAGAGTCCGCCTGCCGATGCAGGGGACACGGGTTCGTGCCCAGGTCCGGGAAGATCCCACATGCCGTGGAGCGGCTGGGCCCGTGAGCCATGGCCGCTGAGCCTGCGCGTCCGGAGCCTGTGCTCCACAACGGGAGAGGCCACAACAGTGAGAGGCCCGTGTACCGCACAAAAAAAAAAAAAAAAAAAAAAAAATTAGTTAACTGTAAAGGTTTACTTCCTTACTCTCTGTTTTATTCCAATGTTCTATTTGTTTTCATATCATACTGTTTTGATTACTATAGCTTTGTAATAAATATATTTTTAAAACAAAAGTGTGATGCTTCCAAGTCTCTTCTTTCTCAAGATTGCTTTGAATATTCAGTTTTTTTGTGGTTCCAGACAAATTTTAGAATTGTTTTTTCTATTTCTGTGAAAAATGCCATTAAATTTTTGATAGAGATTGAATTGAATCTGTACCTTGCTTTGAATATATGGACACTTTAACAATATTAATTCTTCCAATTCATGAACATGGGATATCTTTCCAATTATTTGTGACTTTGATTTCCTTCATCAATGCTTAATAGTTTTCAGTGTATAGGTATTTCACCTCCTTGGTTAAATTCATTCCTAAGTATTTTATTCTTTTTTGATGCTATCACAAATGGGATTGTTTTCTTGATTTCCTTTTTGGATGGATTGTTGTTGGTGTAAAGAAATTCATCTTATTTTTTATGTTGACTTGGCATCCTGCAGCTTTAAGGAATTCTTTCATTAGTTCTAACATTTTTAGTGGTGTGTTTAGGGTGGTCTACATACAGGATCATGGCATCTGTAAACAGGCACAATTTTACTTCTTCCTTTCTGCTTTGGATTATTTTTATTTCTTTTTCTTGCTTGATTGCTCTTTCTAATCATTCTAGTACTATGTTGATTAAAAGTGGTGAGAGTGGGATTCTTACCTTGTACCAGATCTTAAAGGAAAAATTTTCTGTTCTTCCCCATTGATTATGATGTCAGCTGTGGGCTTTTCATAAGTTGCCTTTATTTTGTTGAGGACATTTCCTTTTATATCTATTTTGTTGAGAGAGTTTATCATTAATGGATGTTGTTTTGTCAACAACAAATGGATGCCTTTTCTGCATCTATTGAGATGATGCTGTGGATTTTATCTTTCATTCTGTTAATGTACTGTATCTCACTGATTGATTTGTGTATGTTAAACCCACCTTGGTATGTAATTTTTTTAATGTGTTGTTGAATTTTGTTTGTAAATATTTTATTGAGAATTTTTGCATCAATGTTCAACAAGGATTTGGCCTTAACTTTCCTTTCTTGCAGTATTTTTGTCTGGCTTTGGTATCAGGGTGATGCTGGTCTCATGAATTTGGATTAATCCCTCTACTTCTATTTTTTGAAAGAATTCAAGAACATTGGTATTAATTCTTCTTTGAATGGTAGAACTCAGCCTTGAAGCCATCTGGTCCTGGGCTTTTCTTCCTTGGGAGGTTTTGATAACTACTTTAATGTCCTTATTTATTATTGGTCAATTCAGATTTTCTATTTCTTCTTGATTCAGTCTTGGTAGGTTGTACATTTCTAGGAATTTATCAATTTCTTCTAGATTAGCCAATTTGCATATTATTGTTTATAATTGCTCCTTATGATCCTTTTTATTTCTGAGAAATGTGCTGTAATACCTCCTTTTCCATTTCTGACTGAGTCTCTTTTTTCTTTCTTAGTCTAGTTATGGATTTGTTGATTTTATTTATTTCCTCAAAAAACTAACTTAGCTTTGTTGATTTTTTTCAATTGTTTTTCTATTCTGTATTTATTTCTACTCTAATCTATACTATTTCCTTCCTTTTATTAACTTTGGCTTTAGTTTTTTCTTCTTTTTCCTTGAGGTGTAAAGTTAGATTGTTTATTGGAGATCTTTATTTTTAATGTAAACATTTATCACTATAAACTTGGTTCTCTGCCTTTGCTGCATTCCATAAGGATGGTAAGTTGTTCTTTCACTTTCATTTCTTGAGATATTTTAAAAATGTTCCTCTGATTTCCTCTTTGAGCCAGAGCTTTGTTCAAGAGTGTGTTAGGTAGTTTCCACATATTTGTGAATTTTCCTGTTTTCTTGTATTATTGATTTCTGGTTTCATTCCATTGTGGTCAGAAAAGATCCTTGGTATGATTCTGATCTTCTTAAATTTACTGAGACTTGTTTTGTGACCTAACATTTGTTCTATACTGGATTATGACCTGTGTGCATTTGAGAATAATGTGTATTCTTCTACTGTTGTGTGACTGTGTATTTCTTAAACAGCATATAGCAGAATTTTTTTGTTCTGTGGCATTTAAAATATGCTTTTCCCCCCATATCTTAATATACATGCTATAACAAATGTCCTTTTACTCTATATATTAAAATTAAATATTAACTACCCTCTTTTATGATTCTAGGACACTTTCAATTCTTTCTCTTTATGAAAATACTATATCAAAATATAAAAAATTAAAGAATACTGAAATACAGAAGGAAAAATGAAGTACTTACAATCTTATAAGACAGTGACAACTATTACCTTCTTTTCTATTCAATTTGTGATAATTTATTTTCAATGTTTTCCTATTTTATAAAATAACCTTCTATAACATGTGGCAATGTTTGGGTTTTATAAGTAAAATTTTATTGGTATCTTTATTAATATAGTCTTGCAAAATCCTTCAACACATATTTTTAGATATTCAGTATTTTGGTCAAGGTCTGATCATATCTAAGTTCTTATACATATTGCAAATTGTTCTCTTGAAATGTAGCCATTTATTCCCACTTCAAATATATGAAAGGGCTCGTTTAAAGACCTCATTTGCCAACACTGGATATTATATTTCATTCTTTTACCAGCTTATGGGTCATAAAACAGCATTTCATTGATTTAATCTGAATACATGCAAAAATTAAACTATTTTTGAATACACTTCATGAACATTTCAACTTTTCCTTTTTCAATTTCTTCTAGTTTTTTTTATCCAATTTATCTCCTTATTATCATAACTAAAATAGCCTTAACTGAAATAATCAGTGCATCTCATTTTATTTTCAATTTGATTTTATACTTACTTATTTCATTATTTCATTTCTGGTCTTATGCCAGATTGGACTAGGATCTCTCCACCTTGTTTTCTCCCATTAATAATAAAAGATATGCACACTCCCCTTGCATCCCTAGCTACTGATCCTTTCTCCTCCACCTTAACATCCTACTTTTATTATTCCAACATTCTCACAACACACAGACTTCACTGACCCTCTCCTTTTGTTGCCTCAACAGCAAGTCTAACCCTAGGTGAATGCAATTCTTTTGTTTCAGTATTTATTTTTGCTTGTATCAAGGGAAGTCGACCCTACTGAAGAAAGTCACACAACAAGGATGCATACACTGTAACCCTTTAAAGTCTCAATGATCAACCTCAGCTCATCCCTAGCAATTGTTATGATTTTCTGCATAATTCATATATTTACCATCAATCATAACCATTTCAAACCAGCTCCAATTCCCTCAAGCATCTGAACAACCCACTGCATTTCCCTTCATCTTGCCTTATACTTCTCAATGACAACAGTAGCCATCAGATCTATCAACATGCAAACTTACCCACATTGGCACCCATCCTGTTCTTTCCTACTAAAATAGAGGAACTCTCTCTTCCCCTACTGAGGACCAATCTCTCCTCTGGCTCTTACCCTTCAGCCACTTGCTCTCAAATAGATCCTTTCCATTAACTTTTAAACTAGCTTAAGCCTTTTTTCATTAGAAAAACTGCTCATCCCTCTTTTCTCATAGCTACTACCTGGTCTCTTTACCTCTTATTCAACCTGTCTTTATTTCCCTACTGTCCCTTGTGCTTTCATTTCCTCAAATCTATTAACTCCAAGGTCACCAATAACCTCCACATTGCTAAACACAGTGGACATTTATTTAATTCTTGTACTGAAATCTTCTTTTTACCTGCTCAGCACTTTTAGTTACTTCTGGCAAAAGAACCTCTATTTACGATAAAGATTTTGGCAAACAGATTTAGTTGGAGTTGATGTTATCTTCAAAAATCCTAATTATCAGCCAGCCTACAAAATCAGAATACTTCCTCAGTGTTGCTCAATGACTGGGCAAAGAACAAGCACATGATTCAAGCAAAGTTAATCATAGAAAGTATCTCTGCCCAGACCATCTGTGAGATTATTTCCCACATCACTTCTTAGGAAAATTATATGAGCAACAATACCAAGAATATTAATAGCTTTTGCTTCTAAACTTGGCTGTTGAATAGCTTTACTCCTCTCTTTCAAAGAAGGAATTAAATAGGCAATCTACATATTCTTTACATTGATATAGCAAAGTTGTCACTGGGAAGAGAAGTGAGAGAAGGATCACAACCGTGGTTACCTTGGAAAACATGTCTGTGATGGAAGGGTGTTTGAACACACTGGTTGGTATATCTTATACAGCTCAATACTGGATCTGAAAGTAGAAGTAAGTTTGATCTTGATTTTCCACTTTCCACTTTGGTTTTTTTTTTTTTTTTTGGTGACATTGTTTTACAAACTTTATGTTAGCCATGACTTTATTAGTTCACTTTTTCTCTATTGCATAAAGTTCCTCATTGCTTCTAGTAATATGGTTATCTCTCATCCTTTATTCCTGTTTCATTGAGACTCTTACTTTTTGTATATTTTTATATGTATTTGAATAGGAGCAGACCCCAGGCTCAGTTAACTATCTGCCATCTCAACCTATATTTCTCTATTATATGTATTCTTTTTCATCATTACTACTAATAATTACTATTATTATTATTATCCTGAATTGACTCCCAGACATGAGTCAAACATGGTGCTAAGCACTTTATATGCATTCTATATTTTATCCTTCTATCAATCCTTCAAGGTAACAATTATTATATCCATTTTGCTATTGAAGAAACTGACTTTCAGCAAGGTTACATGAATGATAATGATCAAGAGCTGGTTAGGGGTAAAAA
Source organism: Aethalodelphis obliquidens (assembly GCF_003676395.1). NCBI lineage: Eukaryota > Metazoa > Chordata > Mammalia > Artiodactyla > Delphinidae > Aethalodelphis > Aethalodelphis obliquidens. The sequence continues at coordinate 62,598,816 of NW_020837947.1, read as the reverse complement.
GGGATTTGAAGTTAGAGTCTCTTCTCTAATGTTTTTGTAATTTTTACTATGTAATGCTAACTCCCTTTTAACCACTTTAGCATATGTCCTGGTATATGGATGCCACACTGTCTTTTTAGAACTTATAATTTTTGACAAATCACTTCATACTCTTATTTATAGACACCAGCATTAATAATAAACAAATCAATAGAGTTTAGTCCCTAGTACAAAAGAGTAATAAAGTACCTACATTTTGTTGACAAATTTAAAAATTAGTACTGTTTTAACTCATTTAAATAGTATTTGTTTTAAATTTTATTTATTATATTTATTTATTTGCTACTCACTTTCAATAACAGAAAATGCCACTTTATTAGTTTTAAATAATTACAATAATTATTTGTATATTAACGTTTTTTCTCTCACAGCTAAATTTCTTAATACTAATTAATTTTTTCATTTTTCTTGAGGTAGGTTTTACAATATAGCATATTTTAATTCCAGAAAAAGTACTTGGAACTTAGTCACATTTCCTGGGAGATAGATCCATGTTGCATTGGTAGTGAATTAATAGGATATTTGATTACAAAGTGACAAGTGACCTTCTGGAAACAGCAGTTAAAGTTAACTTGATATGGTTAATAAGCCAAACAGAAAAGGACAAATTGAGTATAAAGATCTCCTTTTTTAGTGATCAGATACATACAGGCATTGTTAGGAGTATTATTTGTTAATTCCTAGAACTAAAATTACTTACATATGAGAATTAATTAAATTCATTTAAATACGTTTTATATTTATGTTCCTTTTTATTTGCATAAGTTGCTTAATTAATTTTTCACATAAATAAAAATACAATAATAGGCAATTGCTTTTCACACAATGTGATTATATTAGAATGAACCAGAGAGATTCTGTCTATAGAACCTGGAATTTAAATATTAGCTTGTATTCCTTCCATTAATTGAATCTGGGAATAAGTGGAGAATTAGTTGATAAAGACTTTGGAATACATACTTGAAAATGACACCTCGTTTAGGTCTCCATCCTCTTTGGATGGAGAAAAGAGGAAATAATAAGAAATAATTATTTCTAAGAAATAATTTGACAAGTCTGTCTATTTGCTTATTCTTTTAAAAGATTTCTGGTAGAAAAATTGCTGACTAAAAATAGAAAAAAAAAAAGTGATATCTTGAGGACAAGCATCTTTCCCAGGTATGCAGAAGTCAATTACAGTAGCCTCACTTAACTTCAGAAGGGCAAAAAATAAAATATGAATCTGGTGGCAATTATGTTAGGCAATCATTAAAAGAAGCTCAAAATGTGGGTGGAGTTGAGAACAATAAGTAATACCATCCTTCCTGTTTTATAATTTAATCTTTTGGCATTTGAATTTGTAAAGATAATATTTAATTGCTTTTTTGTACTATGCAAAATGCAGCCATGATTACATGGTATCTTAGTAAAATAAAAGAGCAAAGGCATGGTTTCAATGGACAGTGTTAATTCAGGTAACCGCTTTTTTAAAAAGTCACAGGTCATAGAGCAAATTTTAAGTCAAAGAGAATGAAGCTAGATATTAGTACTTGAAAACTGAGATAAAACCTGAAGTACCTATATGGATTTGGCTATTATGTTTGTTAATTTGTATATATCAAGTTTAATCATGCCATTTAGGATAAGTGAAGTCTGGATAAAATTTAGTTTGTACTAGATAGATGCAATTATTCATAAACTTTTGCTGCCAGGAAGATGTTTAATGATGTGATACCGGAAGTACCAAGTCACTTCCCAATCGAGGGTCAACTTTCTTGGAAATGAGATGAGAAATTGCTTTCCCCAACAAAGGGAGCAGACAATGCACCCCTGTCTGTCACTGACATATAGGAGATAATGTTGATTCCAATTCAGGGCAAAGATTCCCTTAAGAGCCTTTCATTAGAGAAGAGATGCTATTTGCAAAAACAAAATGAAACAAAACAAAATAGGACAGAAAGATCTTCACAAAGCATAAATGAAGGAAGAGGAGCTTTATTAAATTAAGATGTTAAAAGTTTCACTTAAACTTAACTCTTAAATCCATTACAAATGTATTAGCAGCATCACTGATACTAAATAGCCACTAACACAGGGTTAAAACTGTGGAGCAAAGAACTTTGTCAAAGACTGACAGGAGAACAACAGCAAAACTTGGGCAGAGAAACAGGTCAACCAGACCACAAAGAGGAAAACTCAGCCACTGGAAAGTGATAGTATTTATGGTTCTTGTTACAACGAAAAAACAGAGGTATATACTTCTCACTGTAACATATTGGCTTATGCTTCTTTCCGTAAATCGTATTTTTTTTCCTTGAAAATCTCAAGTTATTCATCCCAAGTATTAATACCTGTATTTCACTGGACAGGGGGAATGAAGATTAAAAAGTGAAAGGGAAACATCCAGGTGTTAGTGATTATGTGAAGGAATTGGCACTCACACTGCTACAGATAACATAACAAAGCCTAGAAAACATTTAAGTTTTTAGATCCTAGGACAGAACAATTTCTCTCCTGGAATTAAGCCTAAGAAACAATAAGACTAAGAACAAATACTCCTACACTAGGATATCCATTGCAATCTTCAATTATAAAAAATATGGGTATGATGGTTAATTTTATGTCAACTTGACTATACAATGGGGTGCCCAGATATTTGGTTAAACATTATTTAGGGTGTGTCCATAGAGTGTTTCTGCATGAAGTTAATAAATTTAAATCAGTGGACTTGAGTAAAGCATATTGCTCTCCCTGTTGAGGGTGGGCTTCATCTAGTTAGTTGAAGATCTGCACAGAACACAAGGCTGAGTAAAGGAGAATTCACTCTCTCTGCCTATCTTTGAGCTGGGACATCAATGCTCCCCTGCCTTTGGACTCAGACTCAGACTCAGACAGGAATTACACCATCAGTTCTCCTGGGTCTCCAACTTGCCTACTGCAGATCTTGGGGCTTAGCCTCTATAATTGTATGAGCCAATTCCTTATAAATAATCTCTTCATTTATTTTCCATGTTTATACATATATAGCCTATTGCTTCTGTTTCTCTGGAGAATCCTTACTAGTACAAGTGGTAATCTAATTGTTTAAAAACAGATAATGGGTTAAACATTTACATTGATGAACACAAACTCTTTCAGAAAACCTGGAATTAAACACCAACTCTCAAATACTCTATAGTATTTTCAGGATCTTACTACTAAAATGGAGTTTTACATACAATCCTCTGCATATTAAATTAAGTAAGCTTTACATTCCTCCCTAAAGTATTGCCAGGATCATATGCTTGATACATTTCATACCAACTATAGTGGATTAAAGATGGCCAAAAATTTGTCTCTCCCTCCTGAGAAGTGCAGTGTAATTCTTCATTTCATTGAATCTAGACTTCACGTGTATCTTCTGTGACCAACAGAATATGATGGAAATAATGTGCCAGTTCTGGGCTACTCTTTAAGGAGCTTTCACTTCCTGTCTTTTGGAATATAGCCATCATGCAGTCACATGGAATTGCGCATGTGGCAGACTACTGCAGTCTCCGCCTAAGCAAACCTCCCAATCTCTAAGTTAAAGCCAGAACCAACTTCCTAGCCAAGAGAGTAAGTCATCTTCAAGTAGACCCAACAGTTTCAGTTGAGCCTCCTCAGTTGAGGTTACACAGAACAAGGATGAACTATCTCCTGAGCCTTGTGTAAGTTACAAAATAAAAATCATGAGCGTATCAGTGATGGTTATTTCAACATAAGCCTGTGGTTTCCAAACTGTGCATCTCAGGGTGCTGTAGTGAACCCCAAAGGGGTCCAAGGGACATTTTAAACGTTAGGGAGAAGCACAATATGTGACAGCTATCAGATATTGTATGCTTCATTAGTTTCATGTAGTTCATAGTTTCAACATTAGAATGGATTACAATTCTTTCAGTGATGACATATCTTCACAAAGCTGTTTTTTTTGGCAGTCCCAGGGAGAAAAGAAAGTACTCTGTGAAAATTAATGTGAAAAAAGAAATGATGTTGTGATATCCAACCTATTTCCAAGGTTTGAGGAGTAGGCAGTGCCCAGCAGGTACAGACATCCCATTTATAAGTAGTTATGGTTATTTAGGAGTGAAATATTTTTCCTCTATTTTATGTGCATTCTTTTTCAAAATCGCATTAGGCTATTAGGCTACAGACACTGATTAAGCTGTTTGTTCCTCTTCTTAATAAATAAAACCATTTTTCCTCGAAGTGCTGTGAAAAACAAATATTGAGACACTAATAGCCCCATAAACTGAGAAAATCTGGGGAACTCCGCTATAAATCCTTACAGAATGTTATTTAGTCCATAAAACAAACATTTAATTTCTTGTAAAAATGTTTATGATAAATGATTAAATTAAAAATAGTTTGCAAAATAATTTATGTAACATATAGTATTTTAGTATGATTTGAATTCTTTGAGATCTTAATGTAGATATACTTTTATTTTAGATAAAGGATGAAAATAGATATGTTTATTTCTTGCTAATTGATTATAGAATGTAGAAAACTAAAAATTTCAGGCTCTGATAACAGACTCTCTCTCTAAATTTGATTATTTACTATTGATACGACCATGAATATGTTACTTTTCTGTGCTTTACCTTCTTCTGTAAAATGGATATAATTATAGAACCAAATTCATGGAGTTCTTGTGGAAATTAATTTTTAAAATTGTTAATTATGAGTAGCATAGAATTCAATAAATGTTAGCAATGATTATTAGGATGCTTACTTATTTCTAATTCTTTCTTTATGCTTCATGAAATGAACTACTTTGTAATGCTAAACATTATTAGAAATGTTATTAAAGCAGAGACATTCATGTTACTCTTCTATGGCCTATATTTAAATGCTTTTCCCAATTTCTTCCCTTTTTCCTTCCCTTCCCCATTCTCCAGAACTCTGATCTTGCTTACAGAATGTGAGGGAAATATAGCACAGGTATCATACAATGGACTCTACTGAAACTGTATATTCTAGAAGCAACACTGAAACAAGACTATTTTAGCAAAGGGTTTTCTATGATAATAAAGCAAGAAAGAAATTGAATAAAGATCTGAGATTGAGCCAGGAATTTAGCTAGGAACAGTTCTAACTGTAGATGGGAAAATTTAGGTGGAGAGGTTCAAAGTAAGACAAGATGTGGTGCCACAAATGAGTCACGGCAAGTGGTTGAGGACTGGGAGTGGCTACAGAGTCGTCTTGGGTGTCTGGATCATATTTGTGCCATTTGTGTTCAAGTATGTATGTGTGTATATGTGTGTGCACATAAGTGTGGTTCTGTGTGTATGTGTGTGTGTATGATGTAGGGAACATCCAATTTAAATAAAGAGTTGGGTAATGCTTCCCTTTAATGATTGTCATTATCATGTGGGATTCTTGTACCTGTAAATAAGTGTAGGTTTAACTAGCCTAAGATTATAAGGTTAATGGATTTGAGGAAACGTGTTTTAATACTGACTGCCAAAAAAAAAAGGCTTCCTGCCTTATTATGGAGCCTAAGGGTAATGACTTCCACGTTATGGCCTGTGAGTTTTACTTCAGGATCTACATGTTGAACATGTCTATTTTGAAATTCATGATGTATAAATATATTAGAAAAAAGTAAACTATTTGCTTTGCTATAATGTAAAGTGATACTGAAATTTCATCTATAATAATGATATAAAATTTATTTTATTACTTAAGCAAAAATATGACTTACAACTATATGTAATGCTTAAATGTGACATAAATCATGAAGCTGATATATGACTAACTGAAGTTTGTGAAGCACTGCATTAAGAGAGTGGCTTTGACATATTAGAGGAACGAGAGCATGAAAGTGATGAATAATACTATGTCCTGAATATTTTGATGGAGGGATTAAATAGCTTTGTTCTTCTCCCCGTAACTTCACTTCCCTAATTTACTGAAAATACCTATTTTGTTCCTTGCCTTTGACGTGTTTTATTGTGCACGTGTCACAGTGAAGACCAGTTTTTGATTGGTGATATTTTTCCAGATGACTGGCAAGGACATTAGGGGTTCCACCACAGCTTGCATCAGTCACTCAGGAGGGCACAACTTCCTGCCACTCAGCTCATCTGATTAACACTCCACGGACTGATAAATATGCTCCCTTTCCTAGAAATTTTAATTGTCATAGGAAGGGCAGCTCTTAATGCATATATCTGTCATTGTAGAGCAAGACTCACACAGGGAATTAGAGTTCTTCCCAATTCTAGTCAATTTCAGTAACTACTTGTTCTATTATTCTTGACAATGCTAAACCATATTTTTTGAAGCAGGAAATTATTTTATGCATAACTAAAGCCCTGAGTTTTATATAAGTAAAGGGAATAATGAAAACTTAGAGAAGTTAATACAAATATTGTGGACATGTTTGAAAATCAGAAATGTTGCATTTTCTAGAATAGGTTTGTGGTATTCCAATGTCACAATATTAAACATTTCTAATAGTTCTAATATTTCTTGCTACTTCAAGCTTCATTACTTATCAAGTAGCATTAACACCTGTCCAAAAGGCACCCATGAAACTTTCAAGATAATTGGAAAACTATATGTTCTTAGAATAAACATAAAACTTTAAGAAAATAGGAAGCTATGTCTCATAAGTTCTAGGTCTATGCTGACTAAAAAAATGTAACACATAGCATGCTTCTTTAGATGTCTCTTAATAAAATGTTAATTTCTACAAGGGGAATGGCTGCAGTAAAGTTTTTTCCCAGGTGGAAATTGATCTTTTCTTAATGTTCTACATAAAGTCTTTATGCTAATAAGAGGAAAAACTTATTCCAATAGCAACCATCCTTTATCATCTTTCCCTCTCCTCTACCCTATAAGAGTAACATGCTTGTTAAAAAGAACAGATAAAAATTATGGAAGTGAACATAATTTCTCTTCCTTACTATTATTTATGATAATTGTAAAATATTCTCATGTTATTTGTGAAGACTTAAAGATATCAAAATAATATCATGTATCTTTTCATTCTGCTAATTTAATAACTTTCCTAATAATAATTGTTTTAGTAATATCTAATAATAATTGTTTTCTTTCTGAATAGCATTTATGCTAACATAAATACTTGTAAGTTGACTCAAAAGTAGAAATTTTTTGTTGTCTGATCAATAAAATAGACATTGTCTACAGTAACAATTTTGCATAGACTCAGTTAATCTCTTTAAACTGCCTTACCAAGCAGTTTTTGAAGTGTCAGGAAATCATACATGTTCTTGAAAAATAATGTACTTCTGTATCAGAAATACTCAGAGTAGAATTAGGAGAAATTTAATAAAAGATTAAAGCAGCATTAGCATCCTCCTGTGACAGAAAAATTATTTTAAATTTAGAGATGTTGTCATCAATTTGTACAGTCTTTTAAGCTCCACCTCCATTCTACCCAATGATACCGGCTTCTTCAAAGGAATGAAATGCTTTATCTTCTTGACAGAACAAATTGACTGGAAAATTACATAAACCCTTCAGCAGATGTTCTTTCCCACTTTGTTTGGGAATATGCACTGCTGTACAGTGTTTCCAAGACCCATGTGGAGAAAGGCTGGAGGATGCAATCAATGTAGGCTGAGTCTACTATAATGTATGCAAAGACTACTACTAGTAAGTCTTTGGTTGTATAGTCAAGTACAATTTGGGTTATAAACCATAATACTATTTCCTAATTTTTAAAAATTATTAAACATCCAAAAGATTTAAGCTATTCAAATTAGCCCTACAAACTCAAGCACTTTCCTACTCAAGTGAAATTCCAAGGTTCAAACTGCTAGAAATGTGTTTGCCATAATGAATGAGTCTTGAAGTCAAGATTGTCAGGTAGCGAAGAATAGGAAAAAGAAACCAACTTTGACTTGCAACCCTCTACACATAATATCTCTATTGGTATGGCATACTGATCTGTGCAAATCAGATGGCATCATCAATATTATAATGCACACCACTGAGTTAAGCATCTGTATAACAATCTGAATTGTCATCCATCTCTCTGTGAACAGTACACTGAAACTTAGTGTCACTTAATGCTAAATGACATTCATCTACATAGTCTGCCTCTCTATCTAGCATGGTAAACTTGTAATTGTATTTCATCCCGTTAGTTTTCAGGTTTTGAAAAATATATTTTGCCATGCAGTTAAAAGTAAGAAAAAGTAATGTAAACAGCTCTCAATAAAAGGCTATCAAGCTGTAAGAACAATGTGTATATAAAAAACACCTCAAAGGAGGTGTTCACATTCCCTACACATTGCAAATTCTTAGCAACTCTGTGGAATGCATTGGTACTTTCAGATAAAAGGATCATTTTTAGAGGGAAAGGGGAGTGAGCCACCCCAGAGGTGGAAGAAATTTTTTTAATGGAAATTCCAGAAGTTATAGTAAGTCAGAAAAAATTCATAATAGTACTGGTGTAAACTAAAATATTGACTGCTATAGTAACATGATTCATGATTCATAGGTAGGCAACTGTTCCATACACGAGCTTTAATAATGTAAGCTGTGTTTCTACTGAACTGTTGATTATGAATCATAAAAAGTAACACTTCATAGAAATTATCACCTTCTAAAAGAAAACAGTTAGAATTTGATAGCTCAATCCAAATAGATTTTCTGATAACTAATTAAGATTTTATTTTGGTTTTTTCTTCCAAATATTTGATTTTAAGCCCAGCAATAAAAGAGTAATTGTTTTCATCGCTTTTTTTTCTTACTTAAATGAGTCAGGGTTTTGCACTGATAAAGAACTAGACTTGTCTCCAAAATACTTAAGGTCTACTTTCAGGCTCTTCCAGTAATTAAACATGCTTCATTGTTCAAGTCATTCTCTGGATGCCATGATTCTCATCTGTAAAATTATGGAGGTTCCTAGTTCCTCCCTAAGATCCACTAGGCACAGTGGAAAAGAAGTTTAGAGATGTTGGCAGAAGGGGGTCTTTGGGAAGGCTTGGATTACATATCAAGTAATATGGTGAGGGGCCTCTTAATATGTTGCAACCACAGAGACAACATCAGTTATCAATGCTTCAAGGCTAGAGTTTTGAAGAAAACCCAACAAAGTAAAATTGACTTATGAAAGTTATGGCTACTAAGTAATAATTGATAGAAAATATTTTTTTACATTTTGCATGATGTTATTAAATAGGTTAGAGTGAAAAGAAAAATCAGCTGGGAAAGATATGCAGAAAGTGGGTTTTTTCCTTTGGTTTCTGCTTCATTTCCCATGATGGCAAATATTTTCTTGAAATGCCCTACATTGTTTTTCTAAAGAGCAAATAGGTTCTTTTGAGATGTGATCGGATTTAAAAAAATAATCTGCTTTCGTATGCCACAATTTTTAAAAAAAGCCTCTTTGGTTTCAAATTTTGTAGAATTGTCAGTGTTTCTACCATTTAAATATATATTAAATTGCTCTTTTTCTTATATAAAAAAGAAACAGTTGAATCTGGTGAATTTCTGACAATATTCTATTATAATTATGGTATCAGTGCTACATGAAGTATTCTCAGTTTAGTAAAGCCTCTGAGATTTACTACAAAATTAGAATGGCTTTCTTTAGATCAGTGGCTAAACTACTGCTAATGGCCTAATCCCCTTCTTTTTTTTTTTTTGTTAAGCACACTACCAGCAAATTACATATAGTATATAACTTTCTGAATAATAAGGACATCTGGTAGGGCTATCTTTATTTTTTTTCATTTGAATACTCTTAAAACTTAGGCAATGTAAACAGAAAGCTCTAACTAATGTTAAGCTTACTAAACAACCCCATTATTATTTAGCACTGGAAGTGCTTCACACTTAGAAGTGTTTAAACAAAGTATGGCTGTGATGAGAATTCAAACCTATCATTATTCTGGAAAATGTCACGTGGGCAAAACAAATACAAGTGAAAAAACAATACCCCCCCACACCAAAAGCAATAACAAACTGTTTCAAAATAATACCATATCAGAAAATATCTATAAAAAGCTTCATGAATTATAATTTCCTTTAAATCAAATAGGTAGATACTCCATTTTTTTTCTTTTAAAATACTACCTACCATTTTTCTATCACTAGGTAAAGATGACTCAACCTAACTTTATATATCTGTAATCTGGCATATCAGGAATATTGTCATTTTTATGAGATAATCATCTTGTTTAGATTTTTTTTTACAATTTATATAGTAATTTGTAAATTTGCGATTATTTAAAAAATGGTAGTATGGGTGGGAGATACTTTTATCTCAGAGGCAAACACTCTTAACTGTTTAATAAAAGTTCCAGTTAAAGTACACAAAATCGCCTTAAAAAGGGATGTTCGATCATGATAAAATAAAACAAAACTTGCTTGACTCTATCATGAGATAAAAATGCATTTTTCTAAAGTCTCATGGTTCTTTAAAGCTGCAGTTTACTGCATGAGTTTCAACAAAAGAAATCCAGTTTATTCAGGGCTCCATCTACTCATACCCTGTAACTCTGACTTAGATTGCTTTATACAACTCTTTGACTTGAAATACATAATCCATCAAATCCTTTTCATATCATCTGACTGGAATGAATATCATCTATTTTGTTATGTGTTCTTTCTGTTTTAATCCACCTCTATTTCCATTCTCCAGCATATATGTTTGTTCAGCAAGCCTTAGTTTTGTCTGATCATCAGTCCAATTATTTACACATCATTTAAATTTTAATAACTTAAATCATAGGAATTTAAAGAATAATGGGGTTCAATCGAAGTTAGTAAATATTCTCTTGTTAGAAATGTTCACACATAATATAAGTTAACTCTACATTGACCAAAGCTTGTGTGATTATGCTGTATTGGGTAAAATTCTGGAGGTGACTGATTCCCACCTACAGTTCATGGGCACCAGGATATTTAAAACTGGAAGGTGGGTAGAAAGAAATTCTCAGGAAGAACTACAACCAAAATGTAAACAGGGATTCAACTTTCTGTAATAAACAAAACAAATATATAAAAATATATAATATATATATAAGAAAAGCAAAATCTTGAACCACTTAAAATCAAGCCAGTATTATTGTCTCCCCATATTTTACCCTCAACCAAATCCATTTAACATTTATACATGAAAATCCCTAAGAATTGACTAGGTCACTTTTTTTTTTTTTCCTTCGGTTCTCAACTGTGTTTAATGCTCTCAGTTTCAAAATTCCAGTTTCAGGAATATCCTTCGGATTTCTTCATACAAAGTCAAAGGTACTCCACAAATCACTGCAGAGATTCCTTTACTGCTATGGATTTACCGCCACCATTCTCACTGTAAATTATTTTGCAGAGAGATAAGAGTCTGGGAGAAGTTGGAGGGTTTAGGGTTTAGGAGTGCATTTCAGAAAAATGTGATCTTAGTATTATGCTCTTTTTAGAATAACATGTAAGAGTAAAGAAGCCAATTGAAAATTTATCTTACTCTCAGCTGTGTTAAGTCTCATCACCATTTTTTATTTAAAAAGGAAGACAAATGAGCAGAGCACATTAACAGCACACCAAGCCGGCATACTAAGTGGGTGTTCAGATGTATCACAGCCCTTCATAATAATAAAAACCTCATTTGATCATAAAAATAACAGTCAAGGAAACTCAGCTGATTATTTTATTTTTGATTATACAGACATATTTTGAAGAAAAATAATTTTTAAACATTTCACATAATAATAGAAAAGTAGGTGGTATTTATATGAAATTTATAAAGATTTCCAATTGAGTATTGAATTGGCACAGAAAAAACACAAAGGTTCTTGTGTGTGTGAGTGTGTGTGTGTGTGTTGGGGGCAATGAATTATAATGATACAAGATATAGGATAAAGATGACAAAGGTAAAATACCAGACAGAAAATATATGTGTTCTGATAAGTTATAGATACATCAAATAGCTGTTCAGAAGAAATAGTCAAGGGTGCCCTTGAGGGTATTCTGTGGACCATGTTTTTATATATACACTATTTCCCTCTTAAGTGAACATTTAGCAATTATGCTGCAAATTATTCCACCATGCAAAATATAAGCTCACAGGTGCATAAGTAAATGGACAATAAATGGTCTCCTACAGATAAATACACTTTGTGGTTTTATTCTCTGGGGAAATTTCTCGCTTCCTGAATATTACTATTGTGAAAGCTCATTAATTTGAAGATTGGAATATTTTGAAAAAAATCATTTGATTAATTTATCTAAAATCCACATTTTGTGTTAACTAAAAAAAGGCGTTTTCTTTTTTTTTCATAAATGGAAATCATACTATGAGTTGCAGGTTTCAGTTTGAATAGATCAAAGTATAAAATGGAATACTATCATTTTAAATATATATAACTATAATTGTTACTAATATCATTAATTTCAGGTAGGCATTTCATTAAGGTAGTTATAATGAACTTTGCAATTATTAGAAGATGATACTAGAGATGCTAATTTATTTCTTTTAAATATTTATCTTTAATAACATAATTTATTCTTCTGGATACAGATTATAGATTCTATAAAGCAATTTAATATTTACATAGGAACAGTTGGTTGACTACTAAGACGAAGAGAAATCTCCTTTTTCCTACATCTGTAAATCTGAATACATACATACATACACGCACACACATGTTTTTGAAATTTTGCAGAGCATTTTAACCCAGGTAATTGATTATGAAAGTTAGAAAATAATATATATCAGATATCAAATGTGAAATATTAGGTCACTAAGAGTTTCTCTGGTTTCTATATTTTCTGGGCAGTAGCTTTCTCCATGAAAAAGACTACTTAGGCAATAGGAATTCACATCTTCTTGCCATTAAGCATAGATTTGCACTACATTCTTCTAAATTTTGTTAGACTTGACATTTTAGCTCTTTCAAATAAAGTCCACAAATATGAATAAAAAATTTATAAGGGAAATTATATTAACTATTCAACATTAGCAGCATTCAATAACATGATTGTAAAAGTGAAAATATAATTTAAAAGCACCAATTTTTTTTATAACCCCAAAACAGGAAGCATTGTGGATTGTGTCTTAAACTTAAAATCTGGAAGTTTCTTCAATGTCTCCAATTTCCTAAATGTATCTTGTAGATAAACATTTGAAGGCACAATCTCTAAAGTTACCTTCAGAAGAATAAAGTTACTAATGTTACTCCACAAGAGAAATTTTGTCCTTTTATGTTTCATTCTTTGAAGCAGAAAATGGACAGGTGATTCTGAACTAGATAGGAGAGGACTTAAATATCTCTACCATAGGAACTCAAAATATAAATATGTTGCAAAGGACTAAATGAAGGGAAAGCATGGTAGTATATCCATGACTATGAAATACAGCCTTGAGGTTTTACTTAAACTAAAGAAGCTAATAAGATTTTAACAATTTCCTGTGTGTACCAGCTCCTCAAACCCTTCTGAGTCCTTCTTCCATTACCAGTGCTATAATAACAAACTTTATTAAAGGACCTTGATAAAGAAGATTATTATTTACCAATATGTATTGCATAACACTGGTCCTTAAAATATTCTAGGAGAAAAAGAGTTCTGTATTAAAGTAAGTTTATGAAATGCTGTACAGTACATCTCACTCTTGGAGACTTCTTTTTTTTTTTTTTTTGTGGTACGCGGGCCTCTCACTGTTGTGGCCTCTCCCACTGCGGAGCACAGGCTCCGGACGCGCAGGCTCAGCGGCCATGGCTCACGGGCCCAGCCGCTCCGCGGCATGTGGGATCTTCCCGGACCGGGACACGAACCCGTGTCCCTTGCATCGGCAGGCGGACTCTCAACCACTGCGCCACCAGGGAAGCCCTTGGAGACTTCTAATGCACATTTTCATTTGGCATTGCATCATGAACATATTTCTATTATATTCACTAATCTCTATAATTTATCCATTTTTCTACTGTTAACATAAGGATTTTCAACAGTCTGATTTTATTAACAATGCTGTACATAAAGTTCCATGCACATTTCTGATGGTTTTTATGGAATAAAGCACTAGAATCGGAAATAATAATGAATCATACTGTATGAATATTGTAATGTTCCTAATAAATATTGCCAATATGCCTTCCAGAAAGTTAAACCAATATATTTCTATATTACTGTATATATTCCCAAAGTTACACAATAAGAGATTTTACAAATCAACATAAATATTCCAAAGAACAAAGAGCAAATCAAATGTTTATAAATAAAAAAGTAATGTGCAAACTCTTGCATAATTAAACTAATGCAAAATAAATCAATGACTAGATATGTTTAATGTGTCAGATTAACCAAAGTATTTTGAGAATTAAAATAATATTGTAGATGTTCTTATACACTGCTAATGGGATGTCAACTTGGGCCAAAATTGTAGGAAAGTAATTTAGCAGTATTTATCATGACCCCTAAAATAATTTATTTCCTTGATACTTTTTTAGATAATTAGAAATGTGGTTAGAAATATTTTGTTTAGGGGTGATAAACACAGAATCATTAATAGCAGCTAAAATTTTTTTAAACAGTCAAGAGTAAATGATGACATATTTATATTGATACTGTTAATATTGCCTAATGATCCATTCTCTCCTACTTCTTTTGTTAAACCAACCCTCAAATGTTAATTAATATATGACCACCTAGAATAAATACTGTAACTATAAGCCTGTCTTTCTACTAGGGTGGTTACATGACTAAATTCATGCCAGTTTGATATATAAGCAGAAAATAAATGTGCAACATCTATGCCCTTACTATGAAAGGTAGTCCTCTACTACTCCCCTCTCCTTGCTGTAATGTGGACTTGATAGAATGAGCTGGAACAACCATCTTTATCCATGATATTGGAGTATGGATGGCAGAGGAACAAAGTATATGAATCTTGGATCTCTGATAATTTTGGTGCTGCAGGAAATCCTGGACCACCTACCTCTGAGACTTTTACATGAAAGAGAAATAAAGGTCTATCTTATTTAAAACCATTGTTGTTTTGGTTACTTTTGTTACAGTAGCAAAAACTACCTCTTAAGCACATGATACATACTTGTATGAATATAATGTAGCAACTAAAAGCCTCCTAATGGCATGAGAACAACTAATAAAGTAATATTTCAGAAAGAGCAAAATATATTATGCCAATTTTCCACATTATACCATTCCAAAATAGTAAAGGAAAGTAATCTCCAAAATGTTAATGGGAGTAAAGTTTTGATGGTAAGATTAGGGATAATTTTTAAGATGTACTTCTTATTCCTGTCTAATTATGAGAAAAATATCAAACGAATTCCATTTGAGGGGCATTTTACAAAATATTTGACCTGTAATTTCCAATACTGTCAAGGTCATCAAAAATAAGGCAAGTCTTGTTATAACCGTTATAGCCAAGAAGACCTTAAGAAGACAAGGTAACTAAATGTAGTTTGGTGTCCTGCATGAGATCTTGAAATAGAAAAAAAAATTAGGTAAAAACAAAGAAAATCTTAAAATGGGCTTTACCTAATAATATACTAATATTAGTTTATTAATTGTGACAAATATAACATAGTAATGTAAGATGTTAACAATAGAGAAAACTGGGCGTGAGCTATATGGGAACGGTTATATAGGAACTGTTGAGCAGAACACAGTGCATGGTAACCAATGCCCGGAAAGGAAGCCAATTATTGATACAAGGAGGATAGCAAAGATCATCACAAGGCCAGACACCAGGAACGGAAGTCCAAACACTTCTGCACACAGCATCTTGGCATCTGAGTCACCAAGAAAAGCACCACACAGCCAAGCACTGGATGGGACAAGGCTTTTAGTCACATGGTGCAGAGACAGCAAAATCAGTTCCAACAGTGTGTGTCAGTCCCTCACGGCCAGCAGGTGCACCTGGCAGCCCATACTAGGTAATTGGCCTACATGTACCCCTCTAGTGCTGCCTCAGAAGAATCCTGACCCTTCTCCTGCCAAATAATGAAAGCTAGGGACATGCCTGAAGGCCACTGACATACACTCCTAAGCAGAACAACAGAACCCTCACTGAGCTTGAAACAGATCTTGGGCTCTTTACCTCATGGTAAGGAAGATCAAGGCTAACGGCCTAACCTAACGTGGCTGAGTGAGTACAGAGATTGTGCACATGAGACTGCCTTTCCCAAGAGGAAGTTTCGTACTATCTTCGTAACATTTCTATAAATATAAATCTACTCCAGATTAAAAAAAAAATCTTTATTAAAAAGTGTTCCAGGCACTATTGCAGGCTACAGACTTTGCTACCAGTATGTTAGCACTTGGTCTGTGTGGGCAGAAGCCAGGCCTGCGATATCTCTAGCTTCTGCCAGATCTCCCCCTTCAGCTCTTCTGACTCCTGAGCTAAACGTAGCTCCATGAAGAAGGGCATCAGCTTCTCCTGCAAGTCACTAGCATCACTGAAGTTGGAGGTTTGGAGGCAGTGATGAATCAGTCTGAATGCCAGTCCTTTTCATGGATTCCAGTTTTCCTTTACTCTCCTCTACTTCATGTCCTTCTTAACTGCTCATCTGCCTGCCCTGCTGACCTGAGACCTACCACCAGAGGCTGAAGCAACAGATAAACATAAACTGTTTAACCAGCACCCAACCAATACAAGGTAAAATCCATATAATTGATCCCATATATTGTATTTTCCCTAACCATTGTTTTTCTGATCAAATCTTGCCTGCTATACCTATGTAATCTACTAAGAACTTTTGTTAAAAATCTTATATATTGAGGCCAACTGCCTAATTTCAAGGGCTAAGGGTCATAGAGTCAATCAACTACCAGGAGGCTGAAGATTAGAAGGCAATATGTCCTGATATGGTTTCTGATACAGTATCTTGGAACCTCCTGAAATGCTGCCATCTTCCAAAATGAATCAAGACAAACAACCATTTTGTTGAGCTCTCCATTGAAGAATTAATAACATTAATGAAATCTATCTAATCACTATTTATTCTGGTTCTTTTCTACTTTCAAATTCATTACATCTATAATGAAAATAAAAGATATTTTTAGTGGTCAAAAGACATAAAATGATTAATCACATATCTACTAATGACATTTTAAAAGTACCTCAGCCCAGAAATGTGACACTACAATCATTAAACATCAGATTCAATTTTCAAAGATACTAATCTTAAACTTTATACTGCTGGCAGAAACATAAAATTATATCCAATAAGCTCAGATGCTCTGGATAATGGAAAAGCTCAGTTCTATGGCACTGCCAGAAAATAATATGCTTTTAGAAATTCTGCAAGTTGAGTAGGGAGATAACTGATCAGAATATGACAAAGTGATGTGACAAATTGTTCAGAACAGAAAAATTCCAGTTCCAAAGAGATACTTTTTTTGAGACACTGATTGAGGTCCAAGAGCAGCATAATGGTACCAAATGGATAAAAACAACAATAAAGGCACTTCTCATGCATAATGCATAGGCATTCTCTATTCGAGTTGATATCACCATCTGGTGTCTAATTATTCCCGCTTCACACCACGGTGGTATGCACCTAATGAAATGACTGTACATTATAATAACTCAGTACACAGACTCTTTGCTGCTAATTATAAGGTGCTAGTTGTTGTTGTTGTTTTACATATTATGGAAATCCCAAGGAATTTGGTGTGCATTGCTTAAAATAAATATTTTGTATGGTGTCACTAGGAAAAGAGAGCTCTAATAAAATTTTATTCTTCTAAAAGATCTATTGTTTCTTTTTTTCACACACACACTGTATTTTATTCTTACAAGAGATAAATAAACTGACACCAAGCATTGTAAATGGATGACCATATTGTTTCTTTATGTTTTATTAGTTTCTTCTAACATCTGTACCACAGAAATTAATTAAGGTCCTGATTCTTTATTCTCATCACATGCTCTTTTTTCAAACTAAGTACTTTTATTTCAACTTATTCATAAATATCTTCAAGTTGTAGGAATCAAGGTTAACAGTTATTTGTTCTCTCCTAAATAACAAAGACAATTTTATGAAACTACACATTTATTCATTCATTTATTTATTCTTCATTCAATAAATTCATTGCTTATTTATTAGGCATTAGAAACTTTTTTTAGGGTCTGGGGAAATAATTAATTACCCCTTGGAAAGACTCAGGTCAATTAATGAAAAATAAATATAGGTAAGTGATTACAATAACATTTTGTAAATGCTATAATTAGAGGTATTTACAGGTTCTTAATGAAGTAGAAAGGAGAGGTTCTTCATGATATCTTTTAAACCTAAAGATATTGTTAATTTTCTCGGTTGGAGTTTTAGGTATTTATTGGTGCACTATAAACTTCCCCAAAATGTAGTGGCTTAAAACAACAATGATTTATTTGTTGATGATTCTGTAACTCACTCATGGCTTGGAGGCAACAGTTCTTGCTTGCTCCACATGGCATCTTTAGGAAGCTCTAACTGGAGGGACTTGAGGGCCAACTTGAAGATAGCTCACTCACAAGGATGAAAAGTTGGTCTGGCTTTGACTGGTGGTTTGGTGGAATAGTCAGTTAGGAACACCAGTTATCTGCCACATGGGCCTCTCTAGGTGACTGCTTGGGCTTCTTCACAAAATGGCACATTAAGTTGCAAAATAGAGGAAGTGGAAGCTGCCAGTCTTCTTAAAGTTAAGGCCCAGAACTGGCAGAGTATAACTTTCACCATACTTTGTATAAGAAGATACAGGTCCAGTCCAGACTCAATTGCTTGAAGAATTAGACTGTACTTCTCAGAGCTCTAGTTTTAGCTATTTTATATCACTCATTGCTATAGAATTTATCAAGCAAACATAATCCTGGAAAGTACTTCAGGGAGTAAAGGCTTACTTCTCTTAAAATCTGGTAATGTATGTAAGACTGCATTTTAATACTGTGGTTCTAAAAAGGAAACTCTATATTCCATGGAATATCTGAAAGTCAGGATTTAATTTTAGGTCTGAAACAGTTTGTGCTAATCAATAGAAATTTTTGTCTCTATCACAAATATATGTTAGATAAATTTGAATTTCAAATCACATTCTACATATAACAAACATTTAAAACATTATGTACCATATGTGGTAAATGCTTTATACAATATTTCATTCAATTACCACAAGAGAACGTTCAGGTAAAATTATTATCCTCATAAGAGAAATGAGGCTAAGGGAAACGAGTAGTTTATCTGAGGTTGTGCAGCTAATACATGGAAGTTCTTGGATTTATGCCCAGGCTGCCTTTCTCCAAAGTCTTAGTGCTGTACGGTACTGCCTAAGCACAGACAAATTGAATATTAAGTTTCACGAAATGTAGTTTCATCTGTTTTTCCTTCTGATAATATATTGAGTGTCCATTGCAAATACAATTTATTGTTATTTAATTTAAGGAGGCTTGAGAGTCTGGTAACATGGTTTCTATTTTCTTCAACCTGATCAATGAATCATTTAACCAACTTTTCTCTACACAAAAATTTCAACTTACAAAACAGTTTACAAAGAAAATATGTATTACCAGATATGTGTGTATATCACAAATTAATATTTAGAATAAAAGAGGTTAAACTGGGAGATGAAATTATATATGTTTACACATCAGATTTAGGTATGAAATTCTGTGTTTAATCATCTAGTTGCTTAAATATTTACCCTTTCTATGCCTTCTTTTTCTATTTCATAAGCTCCATGGTGGACAGTAATAAGACCTCTTATTTTATACGCAAGGCTGACAGCCTAGTAGGTATTGAATGAAGGGAATAGGTTGTAAAAGTTCTGTATGAATATTTATAAAAACAATTAATTGGGTGAAAAATCAATCAGAAAACTCAAATCCATAATACTAGGTCAAGTGTAATCATACTGGAAAATTTCCCTGTTGAGACTTTTGCTCTTCATTTTTCTGCTATGGTAAGAGAAAATTACATGAAAGTAGATTATAGTCATACTTTGAGACAATTATTTCAAGACTGTTTGAGAGCAGAGAAGTACTGAAGAGCTTTTTGAACAATTACAGTTATGTTTTTTAGAATTTTTCTCCATTAACATTAATTATATTCTCCCTAGAGTCATGAGCTCAGGAGCCTTTTGAAAAGGCAAATTCATTCACCAACAGATGAATGTTTTAAGTTTTCAATTCATTACCATTTGACCTGAAACATTTAGAGTTGCTTATTTTTCTTTTTTTTTAAAGTAGCTTTATTGAGATACAATTTACATACCACAAAGTTCACCCGATTAAAGTTATCATTCAATGGTTTTTAGTTTGTTTCCTGAGTTTTTTTTTTGTGTGTGTGTGTGTGATCATCACCATACTCTTAGATTTTCATCACTCTTAAAAAGAAACCTTTGACCAAATAGCAATCAGTCACTGTCCTCTCATCCTCCCCCACTCCCAGTCCTAGGGAAGCTAATCTATTTTGATTTGTCTTTCATTTCAGTTAGAGAAGTTGTAAAAGAAAAGTAATCTCAGATTATGGGTAATACAGTATATAATGCATAGATATAGATCACCATGCGTTCGTCTCATGTTAACACTATGTTAAAGACCAGGAATATAACTTGAAGTGCATCCTGTGAAACAATCAAAGTCCTTTTAATGAAATGTAGTAGTATAGCAATGGGAGCTGGCTCAAACTTTAGCTCAAGAATCCTGAATTACAGTCACTTTCAGAAACCCCATTGGGGACAACAGGAGAAAATAGCACATACTTCTCAAAAGTATAGGTTTTCTGCACACTATTTTGTGCCCCTATTTTTCATGTTGTCCATTTCTAAGATATGTTTATGTATCTATACTCACTCCCATAAGTTATTTTTTTTTAACTTTTCCCACATTGCCTCTGACAGTCATCATTCTAGTTTTTATCACTTGGCATTCCTGTGAGTCTCCTCTTCCAAATCCTGCCTGACCAAGACACACATTTTAAGTTTTATTTTTATTTATTTTTATTTTTGTTTTTGCCACAAGTAAGCTCTCTTCAGACCTCTAATCTTCTTCACCAAGGCTCTTTTTAATTTGTCACCTTGGATAATTTCTTATCCTTTATTTTCTTTTCCTTACTCTTCCCAGAAATATCTCATTCCCTCAACTTAACCCTCCAGTGGGTACCTGCTTTTTCAGTGCAGTTTATTAAACATGTCACGCATAACCTAATGTAAATTATGCCCCTAGCATTTACATTAGGTCAGCAGTGTGTCGTGCTTCTAGTACTAGCTTTCCTGTTGTTGAAATAAAATAATATGTATTTTTTCTGGCATTTTTAATATTACTGTGTAGCACAATATAGTACAATAAAATGGTTACAGACATGGATTTGGGGTCTTATGAAAGAGATAAGTTCCCAATTCTGACTCTAACTTCCAAGTCATTTGAATTAACTAAACTCCAATTTCCTCATCTGTAAAACTGAAATAATAATACTGCCCTCATAGAGTAGTAAAGAGAAAATAATGCTGTATTCAAACACTTAGCATAACACCAAAAAATGATAGTAATATTACCAATCATATGATTTTTATCATTACTATTCACACACATTAAGCCTCCACTAGACTTTTTTGGGTTGAATATGTGTAAAATCTATTTAAAATATGATTTTTATAGAAAAGTAAATTCTAAATAACAAACTGACAATATTTCCATAACTCAGTATACTTGAGACTTGCTGTGTAAAAATAATATAATTTAGTTGATTCTCTGTCATTTAGTCAGGAATATGTAGATACTCATCTGATTCTTTAATTTACCCAATGAATAAGGTGTCACTTAACCTTTTTTGACAAATTAAATGGAATTTAAAAAGTTTTCTAATACACACATTTGCCATCAAAACTTGTTAGGTGTAAAGGCAAATGAAAAAAGAGGCAAGAAGTATAATCTTATCATGCCATTATGGAAATATTTTCTTATAAATCTGATAGAGTAATATATGCTTTTCTCCCTCATTGTAAATTTTATCAAAGTTTTTCTTTCCAGGAAACATGTGTTTGCTTGTCAACTTGATAATTAAGATATAAGAAAATAAAGCATAAATGAAAGGTCTGGAATCCATTTCCTATTTAAGTTGATTAACCCTCACACTGATCCCTCTGACTGAATCACTAAACACAGATTTGCCTTGTTTCAATCCCTTTGTACATCTGCTTTCATAAATGAAACAATAAATTCTTAATTGTTTGAGGTGCAATTTCTTCCTCCCAGTTTGTAAGTTCCCTGAAAGCAGGCAGTCTTTCTCTTATTCATTGCTGAATCTCTGTAAATTGTGGTTGAATGAATAAAAAAGTGAATTCAGAAAAATATTTTAGAGCCATTCATCTGGAAATAATGCTCTGTTCCAAATTGGTTCCTTTGAGAAGAATAACAAGAAATTGGCTATCTGAAATCACAAAATATCTTTTATTCTATATGTATATATGTATGATGTTATATACACTTTCCATGACCATGTTAAAAGCACTCACATTATATATCAACAAGGTAAGGAAGAACTTTCTTGATGATGAAACCTTTCTTTTTTTGATGTCTTGAGGGAATCTAACTAGCTAAGTGACACCCGTTATAAAATGTTCCCTAAATAAGGCTCAGTGTATCTTGTTATTCTGGAGGGAACATAAGCATCATTTCTGTGATCCACTCCAGAATTAACAGCATAAAAAAAAAAAAACAACAACCCTGAATATTCACTGAAAACTTGGGTTAAACAGAATATACCGGAATTGTGGTTAATGGGATTAATATGATTAAAAGCTTTAATTGCATATGTTGGAAAGCAATTTTCTAATATAATAATATAGGTATAAAATGAGTAAGAAATAATTCTAATATTGGGAAACAAATGAACTTTGGTTTTCTGCTAGCTCAACCAAGACAAATTAAATAGAAGGAATTTCCCAGTTGTTATAAAGAAAAGAATGGATAGAATTGTCTCAATTTTAAGATTTTCTCACATTAACTTGTCTTAATCTTTGGCACCTGCTAGAAAGTAAGAGCACATGACAAAATGAATGAACACATAGCAAATGGAGACCAACAGAAGAACTTGGAAATAATCTGATCATGGTAAATTTGACAGCCTTTTCCCTTCTATTCATATAATGACTTAGTTTGTATCTGAACTGTCATAGTGATGTTTATTTTCTACTAGCAAAATTAATTTTAAAGTTATATTATGAAATTATTATGTCAATATTTCATGGTGTAATGCAAAAACAGAAAGAAAAAGGACAAGTTGACATGCATGATACATGTAGTATACTACCTGGACATATCTGAAATTCACTCAGGTTTAAATGAAACCACATCTGTACTAATCCCAGCCAAGTGTTTTGGAATCAGTGCCAACAATCAGGGCCAACATTTCTTTTTCCTTGGTGCCTCCCTTCACCACCACATAGCACTGCCCATAGTCATTTCCATTTTTGTGAATAAATAAACAAAGCACAATCTCCTGTGCCCTGGAAAGTCTCTACAGAACCTGGCAAGTGAGAAAATGTGTGTGTATAACAGAGAGAGAAGAGACAGAGAGAGAAAGAGAGGAGAGATTTGTTAAACAATCGGAATAAAAATCTAGTGGATCATTATTGTCTTCCTTGCCTGAAAACTATATAAAAATCAGTTTTGATTTTTCCAGTCAATATATTTTTAGCGGATAATTTTAATAGAAGAGTGTAATTTTTATTTAAGAGAGAGGTCCTATTTTTTTATCAGCTATTTTATAATGTGGATGTTTGCAGCAGTTGGCAAGAAACCCAAAGGAGATTTATCTATAGTCACCAGCTGATGCCCAGGCAAGGTTACACAGAATACATTCTGCTGGTGGCCATGATGGTTTAGGGGCTGAATGATTGCTTTTAAGTTTAGAAACATGATTTGGTTGCTGTAGCCAAATGTGATAAGTTACTCAGGACCTAACATGCTTATTAAATCATAAGTGATCCTCTGGAAAAACTCAAATATTTGTAGTTTCTGCTAACTCAGGCATTCACTCCATCTCACAAACTCTGTTCTCTAACTGGAATACCATCTCTTAAGTGTTCTCCTGACAAACTGTTAAATCCTTCCAGCCTCAGCTCAAATACTAGCTCAAAGGCAAATGATTCCCTGATATGGGAGTTCCTATGTGCCAAACTGCCATCTAGATAAAATTCTCTTATAATAATTGACTCGTTTAATTCTTTGCTTGTTTGTTTGTTAGCCTGCCTGCCTCTTCTATAATGTAAGCTTGCTTTGTGTATAGGGACCATATACCTGTGACCTTTCATTTCTGTATCACTGACATCTGACATAATTCCTAGAGAGTCAATAGCAAAAAAATATTTTTAAAGGAATCAAATAATGACAGAAAGAATGAAAATATGAGTGTATATACTATCTTACTACACATTGGCTACAAATTATATATACAAATTATTTGACAGTCTTTACATTTATTGAAAAGATTATTCTTTCTGTAGCTACTTGTACTGTGAGTATGGAATCAGAGCTTAGGGAAGTGAATTGAGTCATCTTGATGCATAAAAGGAACAAATGGGATAATGAGATAGCTGACCAAATGTGTAGAGCTGGACCCACTCACTTTCTGTTCCTATCTGGAACATGCCTGCTGCTCTGTGCCTGTGCACTCAGTAGGACTCAGAGACACGAACATATTCATTTTGTGGGTGGAGGGAGGTGGTCAACTCTTCTCTAGTTTTTAACAGCCTCACCCTTCCCTCACCTATCCTTCTATTTCCTACTTATCTCTTTTTTTTTTTTTTTTTTGCGGTACGCGGGCCTCTCACTGTTGCAGCCTCTCCCATTGCGGAGCACAGGCTCCGGACGCACAGGCTCAGCGGCCATGGCTCACGGGCCCAGCCGCTCCACGGCATGTGGGATCTTCCCGGACCGGGGCACGAACCCGTGTCCCCTGCATCGGCAGGCGGACTCTCAACCACTGCGCCACCAGGGAAGCCCTCCTACTTATCTTTTTAGTTACAGTAATACTGTTGTTTAAGGTACATATTGATTATATTTGCAGACTTTCCTTTTTTTTTGGCCACGCTGTCTGGCATGTAGGATCTTAGCTCCCTGACCAGGGATCAAACCTGCGCTCCCTACATTGGAAGTGCGGAATCTTAACCACTGGACCGCCAGGGAAGTCTCTCTCTTTTTTTTTTTAAACCTAGATTGAGATTCAATTTTATTGTAGGTTTAATAGCATAATATTTAAAAATATACATGTCTGGCCCCTAATAAACACTATATATTGCTAAATAAAATGTAGTCATACCAACTTTCAGGTGATTTCTTCATCTAATGTGTTATCTACATGATGTGTTAATTTTTCCTAGGGTCACTGAGTCACCATTAGTGACCAATACATCTTTGTCTTATTGTAAGCTTATGTTTATCTTATAAATGTTATGTAATATAACGTGTATAAGAGAAAACATCAATATGTTCAGAATTAATTTTTTGTAATATATTCTCACCCATTTAGTTGTTTCTTGTTTGATTAACCTACAAATTCAAAGAGCAGTATTGATGTTTAGATATTCAATAAAAGTAGAATCAACTTCTATAAATAAACTATGATAACTAATTTAATTCTGTAAATTCATTCATTTTATATCTATTTCTATTTGTTCAGTCTTTCAGAAATGACTGTTAGATATAAGTTATACTTAAGTTTGTGTGTGAAGAACAACACACTACTTTCAGCTTTGCTATTAAGAAGTTCTGTGATCTTGGCCAGCAAAGATAACCTCTGAATCTAAGTTTCCTCTTCTGTTCTGTGGAACAAGTGAATTTAATTAATTAATCTCTGTCTTTCCTCCCAGGTATAAAATCTATTATTTTATTCAGAATACTATCAGGGATACAGGAGACTTCAGAGTTACCATAAAATGTCTATAACAACATGGCAAAAATTTTTCAGGGTAATTTCCACCTTGATAGATACTCTCCACTCTGGCAACATTCATCATTTAAGTTGACACCTGCAAGCTCAAAGCTCCATTAAAAGTGATAAGAAGCACATTAGAAAAAATTATAAGGCTATATGTAGACACATTTGAAAAAACTTAATCCTTCAGGACTGGATTAAGTGCATTGCAAATGTCTGTTTACTTTTCTACATCTCCCACAAGAATTAAGACATTTTGAGACAGAGGAACATATATTATTCACTTTTGTTTCTTTAGTGCTTCATAAATAGTATGTCTATAATACCTGTTGAGTGAATGAGTGAATAAATAAATAAAAGGTTTACATAATTCACATGTAGATCATATTTCTTCTTACTATCACTTGGAAATATATAGGCAGCTTATATTATTATAATATTCCAAATATGAGTACCAAAAGTATAACTGACTCTGGGAACACTTGTGAAGCAGGCCAAAACTGCATTTAGTATATCTGGGACTCTTTTTATCCCGAATTGCTTGGTTACATTCCCAGATACCATTGCTATATTTCTGTCATAACTTCCCTCCCCCATTCATGGTTAACTTCACCCAAAAATGTGTGTGTGTATGTCTGTGTGTGTATGTCTGTGTGTGTATGCACATCAGTGTGCTGAGGATGATGGGTGGATATGAACATGTCCAGTAAAGAATGCATTGATTCAATTAAATATTTATATTTGAGCGTTCCAAACTGCACATAATAATATATTAGGTACTGTAAGGAATTAGTGACCCACTGTCCCTCAGACCCAGATTGTATATTTCAATAGGAGAGCTCATATAATGGTAAACATACAGGCATGGGAGTGACTGATGTTAATTCCTGCCTCATCAGTGCTTGTCTACTCAGCTTTTACCTATAACTGGGTCTCGCTTGGTTGTCTAATTCCCCCCTCCTTAGGTGAATGCAGGCTGCCTCACTGCATTTCTTTCACTAGGTTCCTCACAGCAAAATCAACACAAACCTACTAGTTATGCTTCTTCTGTCAGTTCTTGTAAATACCAGAAAGATTTCAGACAGTAAAATGGCCACTGCTATCAAAATGTTTGAATCATAACAGCGAGGTAAATGCTAATTTCTTTGGAAAATTATCCATTCTCCTTTCAACTGTAAATTTATTTATCTATCACAAAAGTGATAGATATCTGAAAATCTTATCAAACCAGTGAAATAATCTATATACCATTTTGGAGGTTTCTAATATAATAGTGTTATAATACTATCCTTATGCATCAATTTGTTTCCGATTCTGAAAAATAATAGAGGCCCATTAAAGAAAAAATTTAAACCATGCTTGTAATTTCAATTTAAAAAGAGCTGCAGAGTTTCTCATACTAGGACAAGCCACTATTATTTTAGGTATTGTCCTACTAGTCATCTGCACATTTCTAAAAGCAAAAGTGGAACCAACTCTGCTCCTATACACAATCTACTCTCTTTTCCTGTTCTCCCTCCAAAAAGGTATTTGTTGAATAGTGACTGTCTTGAAAATTGGACCTACTATTACATGGAGAAACTAATTTAGGAATGAAATAGAAACCCTATTTAGCCTCCAGCAATTGCTTTTGATGTTTGTTCTCTAACTCCTCGTTTGCCAATCAAGAAGAATCTGCAGTTCAGAATTTTTGTTTTCTTCCTTTTGCTCTGAGACTACCTATAACCCTCAGAAGGCAGAGGTCAGACCAGGGGAACATCTGTAAAAATGCAGATCAGGTTTGCTGTGTTCAAAGAAACGAGCCATTTTAAAATAAGCATTTTCTCATCAGTATTCTGCACCACCATCTTTACATGAAGGAGAAAAAAAATACAACAGTGAACCGAAGAGATGATAAAAGACGATGACTCAGACGGGGCAAAAAAAAGTTGCTTCTTAGTTGAGTTTAAAAGTAAGAAAAGAGAAGAAAATAGTTCCATAGTCTTCTCTTGAGATATCTTTAGATCTTTTGGAAGTGTATATATTTGTATGGTATCCACTTTTAGTGCACCAGATGGAATACTGTAAGATGTAGAAAGGAGGCTTATGAGTATTGTGGACACAGGAGCTGAGCACCAATTGAGGGACAAAGCTACTCAGAGAAACACAGGCTAGCACTGCCTTGTGATAATCAAATTCACCACACGGTACCACTGTATAGTCTAGAAACATTGAAGCTATTTTGACTCCTCTCTGCCTTGTGTGCATATAAGATATAATTTTAAATCTGGAAATCATTTTACTTGTTTGTTTTTGCAAGATGTTTTTCCTTATGAACTATCTCTCAGAGTCAAATCTCTTTAACACGCACGCAAACCCTAACTTAGTAATTGCATTTAATCAACTTGTATTTACATGGCAGTGATAGTCTTCTAATAGCTGTCCTCCCTGAAGTTACAATCAATCAATGCTATGAAGATGATGTCTTCTTCAAACATTATTTTCTTCATGTCATTTGCCAATTTAAGAAATTTCAAAAGTTTTGCATGGCATATCTAATCATGACAGGGACTAATGTTATGTTATAGACAATGATTCTTCTTTCCCTTCCCTTTGAGAAAGACTGATCCTGAGGAAAATTTTTTAATTTTTTCCCAGACCTGATCACTGCTGTGATTGATGCTGACTGGAGAAGCAGAAAGGGGACTAAACCACCTTCCGAGAGATTGCCCATTGATCATCCAGAACCCTTAAACCCCATAATTTTTTTCTCCCCTCACCTGGGATATGGACAACCCACTTCCCAAACAGCTTTGAACAGAGGGTGGGAGGCTGGAGACCTCATGATGGGTGAGCACGATGAAGGGAAGACCCATAAGTAAAGTGGCACTGGACACAACCAACTGGACATTTTCTTGTGAGCTGGGGCATCCCTAGACACATCACCACTGCTAGAGATGACTAAAGCTTAATTTAGGAACTTTTGTTATAAGATGTATTATGTTTTACACTTCCTCCCACACTCAGCTTGGGGTGGTCTCTTTCTTGCCTCCCCAGGAAAGACCAAGGAAAACTCCACATTTTTCTTCACACATTTTAGACTTAGTCTCACTTGTGATCCACACATCCCAACACCATGGCAGAAATTGGTCTCCAGGCAGGGCTTGGAATGATAGCACAGCAGACCCAAGGAGATCCAGTAATACTTATATGAGATTTTGAAATCTATCATCAGGACTTCTGAATCTCGGGTGCAGTGTTCAGATGCTCCTCTGATTAAATCATCATCCAGAAAAGCAAACAGTGCAAATCACCATGGTGGCCAAGTTGTTAGACTTATGATAAAAGCAATTGAAGAACAGCCTGACAGGAGCTTTCATGGTACATGGTATACAATTTAAAAGTCAGAGGTAAACTATGCCAGAAGCTCTTGAGCTCAAGACTGGGGAGATGTGTTATTCTAAATGGAATTTTTATAATGAGAAGCTGGGTATATACCACATTATATATTTTCAGTAAGTTGAGAAACTTTAAGAAACACCATCTTGATATTGCCATATAAATTCTTTAGGCAATGAGATCTTTCCTCATTGGAGAAAGAGATATGAAAATATTTTGAGGCATTCAAGATACTTGCCAGGCTTCCCAGTCAGGTACTGGTCTTCAGAGGTCTGAGCTCAAGAAAATGGACACCAGACTTGGTCCACTTGCTCTCGGAAGAGAGAGAAAGTTGTGAGTGTAAAGAACTAGTGATAGAAAATACTTGAGTTTTAGGTAGAAATGCTGCTGAAATGTTACTGGAGTTAATAAGGAGTAGGGAGTCACGGTTAAGAAAGTCTTGAAGGTAGAGAAACAATAGAGATTAATTAAATGACAGTATAGAAGTCTAATTTCTCTATTTCTCTACTAGAAGCTCTAACTTAGTGGTTCTCAATTCTAGCTATATATTGTAAACTCTTGTGTGCTCTTTAAATTAAAAAAAAAATCAATGCCTGCCCCCATCCCAACTTAAACCTTAATCAAGGGGGATGCTGCCTATGTATCTTCATCAATTTTTGAAAGTTCCCCAGGTCTTTTTAATGTGCAACCAGGGCTGAAAATCACTGACTGAACTTGAAAGAGCAAGAAGCTGTGACAGTTTCTCAGTCTTTCCCTTGCTTTTGATAACTTTGTTTTGAGGCAGTTTTCTCATGATTCAAGAGAGCTTATGGGTTTCTGGGAGGAAGATCACAGAAGTAAAACGCCATTCTCAGCACATCATACCAAGGGGTGCATACTATTGAGATGGTATATCATTGCCAATGTTAAACTTGATCAACTTGTTAAGGTAGTGTTTGTCAATTTCTCCACTATAAATTTGCTCATTTTTTCCCCCCTTCCTATGCTCTAATCCAGGAAGTCATCACTCATAGCCCACACTTAAGGGGTAGCCAGTTAAGCTCCACCTCTTTGAAGGCAGAATATGTACATACATTATTTGGAATTCCTCTGTGTAAGAGAGTTTGAATTAGTTTTTTAATTAATAGTTCTACTTCTACTCATCTCCATGTCCTCTGTGCTCCCTTCATCCAGACTATAACAC
The DNA here is from genome assembly GCF_003676395.1 of Aethalodelphis obliquidens. Classification (NCBI taxonomy): domain Eukaryota; kingdom Metazoa; phylum Chordata; class Mammalia; order Artiodactyla; family Delphinidae; genus Aethalodelphis; species Aethalodelphis obliquidens. Next base: position 62,568,369 of record NW_020837947.1, on the reverse strand, counting down.
AGAGGTTATTTTAAAGCAGACATTCTTCCTCTGTTTAAAAGCTTCCAATGATGGCCCACTGATAGAAACAAAATTCTAAGTCCTAAACTCAAGGTATAAAGCCTATATATACCCTGTATACTCTAAACCAGTGGATCCAGTCCACGTGGGAATCACCGAGTTGCTTTAGAGCATGAGGCTGACTGGTCTCCACTTTAGAGCTCTCCAATTTATTAGCAAAACATGCCTTTGAAATATTTTAGTACATACTGCCTTTTTATTATTAGAAAATATGTGTTCTCACACAATTATTTTTATAAAAGCCATCATCCCAATAATTATATTGACTTATTATATTATTCATAAATTGTTTGGGTTTTTTTTTTTCAGTTGATTATTTGGAGTCAGTGACTGCCTTTTGATATTTCAGAAGTACTTGGGTACATGTCATAAGCATTTCAATTCTCTCTCATTTCTACATTTTTAGTAAAGTGATTCCATGGTGCTGAAAAATATAATTACTTTATAATCAAGAAATGTATTTTAATGCTGTTACAGACCTCTAGAGCAATGAAAATTTCTAATGTAAGGTATTCCCTAGATAAGCTATGTTATGAAGTGTCATCTGCATATGTTATTAATCTTCTCTTCATAATCTCTGACCTCATTTACCTATATTAAATTATATTTATCATTTATTTGAATAATTATGGTAGAATATATTCAAATTAGTGTATTAAAACATAAAATATAGATAACTTACAATGTACTTACATATAAAGAAACTGTAATTAGAGGACATTTACTTAATATTAGAAAAAAACTATATTTAGCTATATAACCTTTTGATTTTGAAAATCTTTTATTTCTAAATTAATATTTTTAAGTTCAAATCTGAAAAATGTAAACTGTTTGCAAATCAATGTTTCACCGCCAAAAAATCCCTAGTTTATGCTATAAGAAGGGACAATATTTTCAATATTTCTTTGAAATATAACTATTTCAAATTCAAGGTATATTAGAAATGAGATACTGTTATTGTAGATAGGATTTGATAATTTCATATTTTTATTTCTCTTTTTTGGAAATAACTTCATCAGTACTTCTAATTATTGAAATAAGATATGTTTATTATCAAAATAAGAAAATTAAAAAGTATAAGAAAAATAATCTTTCTTTAAAGCCATATTATCTACATTTGCTATCATGTAAAACTGTCCTTGTGCAAAATATCATATATATACACATCTATACATATGTATATACACATATGTATATATACATATGCCTGTAGGTAAATACATATAGTAATAAAGGGTATGTTCATATGTATCTACATATATATGTATCAATAGTAATAAAGTAAGGAAAGTTTCCAGAAAGAAAACATGGAATGAAAGTACAGTAAGTGATCCCAGTGTGGAGGGAATAGTCATAGCCTCCCTGGGTCATATCGGGTCATACCTAGGCACTGGTCTCTTGAGTACTCCACAGAAAAATGTTGATCAGAGGCTTTGCTGCAGCTGGCCCCTCACTCCAGGAAGGTTCAGACAACCAGAGGTCTGAGGAGATTAGGTGAAAAGAACTGGTGTGACATGGTCTTTCAATATAACAAAAAAGCAAAAGCCCAGAGGGTAAATGGGCCAAGCGAATCTGGGAAGGCAGGCAGACTGGATCCAGCATATGATAAACTTTAACATAAAGGAAAATGATCTCATAATGAAAGTCTGCAATGTAGGAATGAATATTGAGTATCTAAATATAGATTGACTGTATAAAATATATGACAAAGTTTCTAATATATGATAGAGAAGACAGAACTCTAGCACTATGAAATACTTTCAAAATATATAAAGCAAATATTGACAGACTTATGAAGAAAATTTACAAATCTATCCTCATAAAGGGAGCAAACTTCTGTCAGTAGGATAGATCAGGTAGACAAACTTTTCAGGAAAGATATGTAAGATCTGAACATCACAAAACCACACACTTGATCTGCTAGACGCATACCTCCACAGAGAAAAGATACCACACCAGAAGCCCCTCACCTTCCACCTACCACACAGCCACAGGTCTACCTCACTGACATTCAAACTCTGTATTCCCTCTTTTATAGCCAATGTCTCTCCTTTGTACTTAAAATCAATTCTCCAGCTATATCCTATACCCCATATTCCCTTCCCATTCCTTTCTCAATAATGTAAGGGAACGTTTTAAAAGACAAATCCAGGCTTTTTTTTTTTTTTAAAGAGATAGAGTACAAAAAATATATTGTGTACACTTCTTAAAATTTTTTAAAAACATCCTTATTGGAGTATAATTGCTTTACAATGATGTGTTAGTTTCTGCTGTATAACAAAGTGAATCAGCTATACGTAAACATATATCCCCATATCCCCTCCCTCTTGCGTCTCCCTCCCACTCTCCCTATCCCACGCCTCTAGGTCGTCACAAATCACCGAGTTGATCTCCCGGTGCTATGCGGCTGCTTCCCACTAGCTACCTATTTTACGTTTGGTAGTGTATATATGTCCAAGCCACTCTCTCACTTCATCACAGCTTACCCTTCCCCCTCCCCATGTCCTCAAGTCCATTCTCTACATCTGCACCTTCATTCCTGTCCTGCCCCTAGGTTCTTCAGAATCTTTTTTTTTTTAGATTCCATATATGTGTATTAGCATACAGTATTTGTTTTTCTCTTTCTGACTTACTTCACTCTGTATGACAGATTTTAGGTCCATCCACCTCACTACGAATAACTCAGTTTCGTTTCTTTTTATGGCTGAGTAATATTCCATTGTATATATGTGCCACATGTTCTTTATCCATTCATCTGTCTATGGACACTTAGGTTGCTTCCATGTCCTGGCTCTTGTAAATAGAGCTTCAGTGAACATTGTGGTACATGACTCTTCTTGAATTACGGTTTTCTCAGGGTATATGCCCAGTAGTAGGATTCCTGGGTCGTATGGTAGTTCTATTTTTAGTATTTTAAGGAACCTCCATACTGTTCTCCACAGTGGCTGTATCAATTTACCTTCCCACCAACAGTGTAGGAGGGTTCCCTTTTCTCCACACCCTCTCCAGCATTTATTCTTTGTATATTTTTTGATGGTGTCCATTCTGACCAGTGTGAGGTGATACCTCATTGTAGTTTTGATTTGCATTTCTCTAATAATTAGTGCTGTTGAGCATCCTTTCATGTGTTTGTTGGCCATCAGTACGTTTTCTTTGCTGAAATGTCTATTTAGGTCTTCTGCCCATTTTTGGATTGGGTTGTTTGTTTTTTTGATATTGAGCTGCCTGAGCTGCTTGTATATTTTGGAGATTAATCCTTTGTCAGTTGCTTCATTTGTAAATATTTTCTTCCATTCTGAGGGTTGTCTTTTCATCTTGTTTATGGTTTCCTTTGCTGTGAAAAGCTTTTAAGTTTCATTGGTCTCAGTTGTTTATTTTTGTTTTTACTTCCATTTTTCTAGCACGTGGGACAAAAAGGATCTTGCTGTGATTTATGTCAAAGATTGTTTCCTCTAAGAGTTCAATAGTGTCAGGCCTTACATTTAGGTCTTTAATCCATTTTCAGCTATATCTGTGTATGATGTTAGGAAGTGTTCTAATTTCATTCTTTTACATGTAGCTGTCCAGTTTTCCCAGCACCACTTATTGAAGAGGCTATCTTTTCTCCATTGTATATTCTTGCCTCCTTTATCAAAGATAAGGTGACCATATGTGCGTAGGTTTATCTCTGGGCTTTCTATCCTGTTCCATTGATCTATATTTCTGTTTTTGTGCCAGTACCATACTGTCTTGACAACTGTACCTTTCTAATATAGTCTGAAGTCTGGGAGCCTAATTCCTCCAGCTCCATTTTTCTT
>NW_020837947.1:62555861-62564412 GCF_003676395.1 Aethalodelphis obliquidens | reverse complement strand
ATTCTTTTACATGTAGCTGTCCAGTTTTCCCAGCACCACTTATTGAAGAGGCTGTCTTTTCTCCATTGTATATTCTTGCCTCCTTTATCAAAGATAAGGTGACCATATGTGCGTAGGTTTATCTCTGGGCTTTCTATCCTGTTCCATTGATCTATATTTCTGTTTTTGTGCCAGTACCATACTGTCTTGACAACTGTACCTTTCTAATATAGTCTGAAGTCTGGGAGCCTAATTCCTCCAGCTCCATTTTTCTTTCCCAAGATTGCTTTGGCTATTCAGGGTCTTTTGTGCTTCCAAACAAATTGTGAAATTTTTTTGTTCTAGTTCTGTGAAAAATGCCATTGGTAGTTTGATAGGGATTGCATTGAGTCTGTAGATTGCTTTGGGTAGTATAGTCATTTTCACAATGTTGATTATTCCAATCTAAGAACATGGTATATGTCTCCAACTGTTTGTACCATCTTTAAATTCTTTCATCAGTGTCTCATTGTTTTCTGCATACAGGTCTTCTGTCTCCTTAGGTAGGTTTATTCCTAGGTATTTTACTCTTTTTGTTGCAGTGGTAAATGGGAGTATTTCCTCAATTTCTCTTTCAGATTTTTCATCATTAGTGTATAGGAATGTAAGAGATTTCTGTGCATTTTGTATCCTGATACTTTACCAAGTTCATTGACTGACTCTGGAAGTTTTCTGGTAGCATCTTTAGGATTCTCTATGTATAGTATCATGTCATCTGCAAACAGTGACACGTTTACTTCTTCTTTTCCAATTTGGATTCTTTTATTTCCTTTTCTTCCCTGATTGATGTGGCTAAAACTTCCAAAATGATGTTGAATAAGAGTGGTGAGAGTGGGCAACCTTGTCTTGTTCCTGATCTTAGTGGAAATGGTTTCAGTTTTTCACCATTGAGAATGATGTTGGATGTGGGTTTGTCATACATGGCCTTTATTATGTTGTGGTAGGTTCCCTCTACGCCTACTTTCTGGAGAGTTTTGATCATAAATCAGTGTTGAATTTTGTCAAAAGCTTGTTCTGCATCTATTGAGATGATCATATGGTTTTTATCCTTCAATTTGTTAATATGGCTTTTCACATTGATTGATTTGCATATATTGAAGAATCCTTGCATTCTTTGGATAAACCCCACTTGATCATGGTGTATGATTCTTTAAATGTACTGTTGGATTCTTTTCGCTAGTATTTTGTTGAGGATTTTTGCATCTATGTTCATCAGTGATATTGGCCTATAGTCTTCATTTTTTTGTGACATCTTTGGTTTTGGTGTTAGGGTGATGGTGGGCTCGTAGAATGAGTTCGGGAGCGTTCCTCCCTCTGCTATATTTTGGAAGAGTTTGAGAAGCATAGGTGGTAGCTCTTCTCTAAATGTTTGATATAATTTGCCTGTGAAGTCATCTGGTCCTGGGCTTTTGTTTGTTGGAAGATTTTTAATCAGAGTTTCAATTTCAGTGCTTGTGATTGGTCTGTTTATATTTTCTATTTCTTTATGGTTCAGTCTTGGAAGGTTGTGCTTTCCTAAGAATTTTTGCATTTCTTCCAGGTTGTCCTTTTTTTTTTTTTTTTTTTTTTGCGATATTCGGGCCTCTCACTGTTGTGGCCTCTCCCTTTGCGGAGCACAGGCTCCGGACGCGCAGGCTCAGTGGCCATGGCTCATGGGCATAGCCGCTCCGCGGTATGTGGGATAGTCCAAGTCTGGGGCATGAACCCGTGCCCCCTGCATCGGCAGGCGGACTCTCAACCACTCCACCACCAGGGAAGCCCCAGGGTTGTCCTTTTTATTGGCATATAGTTGCTTGTAGTAAAATCTCTCATGATCCTTTGTATTTCTTCAGTGTCACTTGTTACTTCTCCTTTTTCATTTCTAATTCTGTTGACTTGAGTCTTCTCCCTTTTTTTCTTGATGAGTCTGGCTAATGGTTTATCAATTTTGTTTATATTCTCAAAGAATCAGCTTTTAGTTTTATTGATCTTTGCTATCATTTCCTTCATTTGTTTTTCATTTATTCCTGATCTGATCTTTATGATTTCTTTCCTTCTGCTAACTTTGGGTTTTTTTTTTTCTTCTTTCTCTAATTTCTTTAGGGGTAAGGTTAGGTTGTTTAGTTGAGATTTTTCTTATCTCTTGAGGTTGGACTGTATTGCTATAAGATTCCCTCTTAGAACTGCTTTTGCTGCATCCCATAGGTTTTGGGTCATAGTGTTTTCATTGCCATCTATATCTAGGTATTTTTTGATTCCCTCTTTGATTTCTTCAGTGATCTCTTGGTTATTTAGTAGTGTATTGTTTAGCCTCCCTGTGTTTGTATTTTTTACTGTTTTTTTTCCTGTAAATGTTATCTAGTCTCACAGCGTTTTGGTAGGAAAAGATATTTGATATGATTTCAATTTTCTTAAATTTACCATGGTTGGATTTGTGACCCAAGTTATGATCTATACTGGAGAATGTTCCATGAGCACTTGAGAAGAAAGTGTATTCTGTTGTTTTTGGATGGAATGTCCTATAAATATCAATTAAGTCCATCTTGTTTAATGTATCATTTAAAGCTTGTGTTTCCTTATTTATTTTCATTTTGGATGATCTGTCCATTGGTGAAAGTGGGGTGTTAAAGTCCCCACTATTATTCTGTTATTGTCAGTTTCCCCTTTTATGGTTGTTAGCATTTGCCTTATGTATTGAGGTGCTTCTATGTTGGGTGCATAAATATTTACAATTGTTATATCTTCTTCTTGGATTGATCCCTTGATCATTATGTAGTGTCCTTCTTTGTCTCTTGTAATAGTCTTTATTTTAAAGTTTATTTTGTCTGATATAATTGCTACTAGCTTTCTTTTGATTTCCATTTGCATGGAATATCTTTTTCCATACACTCACTTTCAGTCTGTATGTGTCCCTAGGTCTGAAGTCGGTCTCTTGTAGACAACATATATATGGGTCTTGTTTTCGCATCCATTCAGCCAGTCTATGTCTTTTGGTTGGAGCATTTAATCCATTTACATTTAAGGTAATTATCAATATGTATGTTCCTATTACCATTTTGTTAATTGTTTTGCGTTTTTTATCGTAGGTCTTTTCCTTCTCTTGTGTTTCCTGCCTATAGAAGTTCTCCCAGCATTTCTTCCAAAGCTGGCCCAGTGGTGCTCTGAATTTTCTTAGTTTTCGCTTGTCTGTAAAGGTTTTAATTTCTCCATCAAATGTGAATGAGATCCTTGCTGGGTAGAGTAATCTTGATTGTAGGTTTTTTCCCTTTCATCACTTTAAATATGCATTGCCATTCCCTTCTGGCTTGCAGAGTTTCTACTGAAATATCAACTGTTAACCTTATGGGGATTTACTTGTATGCTATTTGCTGCCTTTCCCGTGTTGGTTTTAATATTTTTTCTTTTTATTTAATTTTTGATAGTTTGATTAATATGTGTCTTGGTGAGTTTCTCCTTACATTTATCTGTATGGGACTCTCTGCGCTTCTTGGACTTGATTGACTATTTTGTTTCCCACGTTAGGGAAGTTTTCAACTATCATCTCTTCAAATATTTTCTCAGTGCCTTTCTTTTTCTCTTCTTCTTCTGGGACCCCTATAATTCGAATGTTGGTGTGTTTATTGTTGTCCCAGATGTCTCTGAGACTGTCCTCAATTCTTTTCAGTCTTTTTTCTTTATTCTGCACTGTGGTAGTTATTTCCACTATTTTATCTTCCAGGTCACTTATCCATTCTTCTGCCTCAGTTGTTCTGCTATTGATTCCTTCTAGAGAATTTTTAATTTCATTTTTTGTGTTGTTCATCATTGTTTGTTTGCTCTTCAGTTCTTCTAGTTCCTTGTTAAATGTTTCTTGTATTTTCTCTGTTCTATTTCCAAGATTTTGCACCATCTTTACTATCATTACTCTGAATTCTCTTTCACGTAGACTGCCTATTTTCTCTTCTTTTGTCTGGTCTGGTGGGTTTTTACCTTGCTCCTTCATCTGCTGTGTATTTCTCTGTCTTCTCATTTTGCTTAACTTACTGTGTTTGGGGTCTCCTTTTCACAGACTGTAGGTTCATAGTTCCCGTTGTTTTTGGTGTCTATCCCCAGTGGGTAAGGTTGGTTCACTGGGTTGTGTAGGTTCCTGGTTGAGAGGACTGGTGCCTGTGTTCTGCTGGATGAGGCTGGTTCTTGTCTTTCTGGTGGCAGGACTGCATCCGGTGGTGTGTTTTGGGTTCCTGTGAACTTATCATGATGTTAGGCAGGGTCTCTGCTAATGGGTGGGGTTGTGTTTCTGTCTTGCTAGTTGTTTGGCATGGGGCGTCTAGCACTGCAGCTTGCTGGTTGTTGAGTGGAGCTGGATCTTAGCGTTGAGACAGAGCTCTCCGGGAGAGCTCTTGTCGATTGATCTTATGAGTGGCCGGGAGTTCTCTAGTGGACCAATGTCCTGAACTCGGCTCTCCCACCTCAAAGGCTCAGGCCTGACACCCAGCCGGAGCACCAACTTCTTTAGGAGTTGTTCCACATGTAGATGTATTTTTGATGTATTTGTGGGAGGAAGGCGATCTCCACATCTCACTCCTCCACCATCCTGAAGGTCCTCCCAAACCAGCTTTACAACAAATGCTAAAGGAACTTCTCTAGGCAGGAAACACAAGGAAAAGACCTTCAAGGTGTGGGTGCTGGAACCAGTCCTGCCCAGCACATGAGAGCTGGCTTATTCCCACTGGAGCTGCATCACTGGTGGCTCAAGTCACAGGGGGACTTTCTATGAAGAGCTACCCTGGAAGGGTTTTGTGAAAACAGCCAGAGCAGAGATGTAGCCCCACTTTGTTTGTCTTTAGCACCATCTTTTCAGATTGTGTATACTTAGTATATTAATTTTTTATATCTACTTCTCATATTCCTTTTAGAGCTTTTCTGAAACAGTGCTTATGCTGTAACTAAATTTCCCACCCCAAATAGTGAATATACATGATTGAGCGAACTTCTTTTCTGAAGTTTCGTTCCAGCCTATTGCACACTAGCAAAAAGTTATCTAAAAAGAGTACTTCACATGTTCTCAAGAAGAGCTATAGAAAAATAAGCAGATATAGGCAAGTCATTTTTCAATCTCTCACTTTTCATTTGAATATAATTATATTTAGAAAAGGTAAATACATATCCCATATTTTTTCTCATCTTCAGGTGACTATTCTATTTACTGTCTCATTAGATAGGAAATTTTCTATTATTGTATGTGTTCAAGTGAAGTCATAGACACATCAGAAGTCATTTATATTTGGCTTAAAACCATAGATGAATTAATTAATCCAATTTTTATTAAATACTTACAATGTCTCAGGCATTGTTATAAGTCTGGGAATAGAAATTTAAATGAAAGACAGTATGGGTCAGTTACATATTGAGTTTGGAGATTTGATTCTTAATGTTTAAAAGATACAAATGTTGTTCCCTCATATATAAGAAGTCCAGAGGGAGGAAATGCCGTGCTGATACTGCAGCTGCACAAAGTTCTCTTGTTCCCTGGTTCCTTCTGTCTCTCTTCCTTGCCTCATATGATTTTCATCCTCAAGGTTACCACATGGACCAAGATGGTTGCTGGAGTTTCAGCTATTATCTTTGGTTCCAGGAGCAGGAAGGCAGAAGGAGAAAGAAACTTAAAAAGTACCCCATCCTTTTAACATGCTTTTCCAGCAGTTCCATACTACATAGAACTCAGTCACATGGCATAGTAGCTTTAACAGGGTCTGTACTCTGTAGGCTTCCTCTGGGGCTCATTATTTCAATGAATAAAATCAGGATTCTATTAATGAATAGAAAAGGAAAAATGTATGTTTTGGTAGGTAGTCCTCTGTGTTTGCCTCACACCATATCCTGGCTTCAAGGGATATAGGATCTAGTAGAGGAGATTAATAGATGTGTTAAAAAAAATAAGAGGGAATATAAATTTAGAAGTTATGATAAAGGGTTTTTTGTTTGTTTGTTTTGCGGTACGCGGGCCTCTCACTGTTGTGGCCTCTCCCGTTGTGGAGCACAGGCTCCGGACACGCAAGCTCAGCGGCCATGGCTCACGGGCCCAGCAGCTCCGCAACATGTGGGATCTTCCCGGACCAGGACACGGCAGGCAGACTTTCAACCACTGCACCACCAGGGAAGCCCAAAGTCTCTTCTTTGGTACTGAGGGTCATAAAGGGTGCAGTGGTCAAGTCCACTTTGGAAGGTCATGAGTAGAGTAATTTGCATGTATTTGTTTATTAATGGCATTGGTTTCAAAATGTTTCTAACATATTACAAAAATTTTCCAAAGGGGATGGAGAAATTGGACTGATATTTTGGTGTCAGGTATCTTACTTACACTCTCATTTAATCCTCAAATAACTCTGTAAAGTAAGTATTATTTCTATTCCCTGATAGAGACATGGCTTTTTAAAAAAAAATTATTTATTATTTTTACTTTAGCTATGCTGGGTCTTAGTTGCAGCACACAGGATCTTCGTTGTGGCATGGAGACATGGCTTTTTAAATGGTAACAAAAACTTACACAGGACTACACTGCTAGCAATGAATGGGAGTAATATTGATATCTAGATCCTTCTCCCAGACTCTCTTTTTTTCCCAGTATATCTACCAAAAGCATTGCAACTGAAATCCAAAATTGGAAAACAACTCTCTCAGACTTTTAGTGAAGTGTGCAGTTACAACTTATTTTAAGGTATCCTCCTAATTAATTGTATATTCTTTCTCTAATATTCCAAGAGTTTAAATTTCAAAGTCTGCATTGAAGTCATCCATCTCTAATCCCTTTCTGACTCTCCATATTTTTCTAGCTTCCACGTGACTCTTGTCAGCACCTTTTGAACAACCTTGTCATGTTCTGCTTGCTGTTAACAGTTTCACCTCCCCAAGGTAGAAACCAAGAAATGCACGTTCTCACTTTTCTTTGCAGTGCAACACATGATTCAGGATTCCAGCAATGCACTTTGCTCAAGTGAAGCTTTATTTGGCAGCAATCCTCTTGGGTAGTAAGTACACTTTATATAGGATTCATTTAATTGACATTGGATTTTCAGGAGTCGTAATGCTTACAACTTTGACTTCTGGTCCTAGAACTGATGTCAGTGCTGGCAGAGTTTTGGTTGCAGTCAAGTTGCGCTCTTGACAGCTGAGCATCCCAGAGGCAGCAATGGCACAAGCTGTTTTCCTTGGAGAGTTTTGGGCCACCATTCTTGGAGTATTTTGGGCCATGATTCTCGGAACTTGAGTATTGACCCATCTTTCTCACAATTCTGTGAGCTTCCCAGTATAATTTTGATCAGCTCTTTTTCATTTTAAAACCAAAAATTACTTCTGTTGCTTTCAGCTAAGCATTATGAATAATACAGTCCCTATATTAAATATCATACTTAGAGAAAAGCAAAATTGCTGTGACAGAAAGGTGGTGTTTCTGGAGAAACAGTACTGGATCTGCAGTAGCATACTAGGTCTCTCAAATACTAGTTTTATGAATAGAAAGACATTTAGCTTCTCAGAAGTTTTGTTTTCTTAATGTGTGAATAGATATATTAAGTTTCCATTTACCTAAAAAAATTGTTTTCCTGCCCTCATGAAGAGATGCAGTGAGATTGAGTAATGAACATAAAACGATTTAAGATCACAGAGCCCCACAAAATTGGTGTTTAATCCTAGCTTCTCCACTCTGGCTATGTGACCTTGTGATTATCACCTCAATTCTTTCTGTCTCAGTTTCCTTATCTGAAAACCACACACTTATAGTTACCTCAATGATGGGGTTGTTTTAAATATTAAATGAGTCAATATGTTTAACGGGCTTAGTGCTTGACACCTAGAAAGCTTTGTAAGTGGTTATGTGTTAGCTATGATTATTGCTGTTGTCATTGTGTTTGTGAGGGTACCTGTAGCATTTTGTCAAAATACAGATTCTAGGGCCTCAACTAAATCAGGAATTCCAAGGGTGATGCTTAACTATTTGTATTGGAATAATTATATATAGTGATTGATTTTGGAGCACAAATGAAATTGAGAACCACTGAACCATAAGTATTTGGAGTCATTTTTAATGCTAACCAAGTGACAGAAGCTTTGTATTTTCACATCTTAGTAAAAAACACAAAAACATATTAAGTTGAATAGGCAAAAAATTACGGGAAAGATACAGAAACAGCATTATGTATTGGAAAGTTCCCTCAAGAAAGTCAGGAGGGGACTTTCTCAGACCATCTTCCTCCTTGGACTAATCTTTTTGTCCTTCAGTTGCCAGAACCAAAACCAAGAGGGTTGATTAGATGACCCAGAATGGTTTCATGTTGAAACCATTGGGCCACCATCCTTGGAGTTATTGATTGAAATATCTGGGAGGAAGTATATGTGTCTGTGTCTATGTCTATATGTGTGTGTGTGTGTGTGTGTGTGTGTGTGTGTGTGTGTGTGCATATATATATGTGGGATAGATAGGATTCAGGAATTAGAAGACCTTGCTAACTCTTTTTTTTTTTTTTTTATTGCGGTACTCGGGCCTCTCACTGTTGTGGCCTCTCCCGTTGTGGAGCAC
>NW_020837947.1:62486712-62555761 GCF_003676395.1 Aethalodelphis obliquidens | reverse complement strand
GTGTGTGTGTGTGTGTGTGTGTGTGTGTGTGTGTGTATATATATGTGGGATAGATAGGATTCAGGAATTAGAAGACCTTGCTAACTCTTTTTTTTTTTTTTTTATTGCGGTACTCGGGCCTCTCACTGTTGTGGCCTCTCCCGTTGTGGAGCACAGGCTCCGGACGCGCAGGCTCAGTGGCCATGGCTCACGGGCCCAGCTGCTCCGCGTCATGTGGGATCTTCCCGGACCGGGGCATGAACCCGTGTCCCCTGCATCAGCAGGCGGACTCTCAACCACTGCGCCACCAGGGAAGCCCGCTAACTCATTTTTTAGTAGTTGGCCTTGAGCAAGCATCTTAACCCACTTAGTATAAAATTTAATAAAGTAGGGTTATGTGAGACTTATAGACAAGAATACAATCAAAATAAACAAATGGGTTTCCCTGGTGGCGCAGTGGTTGAGAGTCCGCCTGCCAACTCAGGGGACGCGGGTTCGTGCCCCGGTCCGGGAAGATCCCACATGCTGCGGAGCGGCTAGGCCTGTGAGCCATGGCCGCTGAGCCTGCGCGTCCGGAGCCTGTGCTCCGCAACGGGAGAGGCCACAACAGTGAGAGGCCCGAGTACCGCAAAAAAAATAAATAAATAACTTAGGAACTAAATAAACATTAGTATCCTTTGAATTCTACAATTTCATAATCATCTAATTAAACTGAACACCATACTGTATTTATTATCTAGCTGGACATTTAGTCCTGGATGCAAATTCAAAAAGAATGCATGACAATAATAGAAACTCAAAAATCTTATGATAGGAATTATTAGAAAGCACCTTAAAATGTTTAAAATCTTGATATAATGAAAGCTTAAACAAAAATACATTGTAGTCGATGATGTGCACGTTTGCCCTTTATGTTCTATGTTGGGTGTTACTGAATGTTTTCACCCTTTCCCTGATATCTTAGTTTATTTTATGCCACTTTGGAAGTGACTGTTTTTTATAGAATTAGATGATGTTATGGCTAACCACAAGAAAACACTAAAAGGTCAAAGGCAGTAAAATATGTTTTTTCCAACAGAAGTAAAAATGGCTTTACCCTTCTGCAATGTTTCACTTTCATGCTTTTTATATTGGCTCGGTCAGGAAATACATCTCATTCACATTGATCATTATAGCACATGCCATTAGGATAGACATAGCAGAGTGTTCTAAAATAAATCAGCTAGACACCAATGAACATCAAGAAGTAATACTTTTTGAGTTCCCTACAGTCTGTAACCCATATATTTATGTCAACTTGCAGGAAAATATATAGGCAGTAAGTCAACGTTAATACAACAATATTTGAGAAAAGAACATGATAAGTATGGTTATTATAAGAATTTCAGATGTTGATTTCTAAATTACATCAGTTTTTCACTTAATAATGTTTATATACTCTCATTCCTCTGAGGATGCAATTCTCATCTTTCTTCTTTATTTATAAATGTTCTTACCTATGATATTTACTTTTAATGTTTTGCAGAATGTAATTCTGAACATTATTATCAAAAGATCTTTAATTGGGTTAGCCTGAGTCCTAACATTTTTTCAACTAGTTACTTTGACTTGAGTTTTTTATTATTTTAAAAATATTCTGTGCCCTACTGTTCATTTGTTTTTAATTTAGATTTCTCTTTTCAACATTTCTTTCTCATAATTTGTTACTCTTTATTTAGCTCAAATGTTTAAGAATTAGTTATTTAGGAATCAGGTGTTACTTGTTAAAATTATCTTTTTTGCTCTAGATATCTATTCTTTCTTGAGATTGCCTGCCTCTTATAACTGGTAACACAGATTTCTAAAACATCAAACATGTTGGCACTAGTCAGGGATCACTTGTCTCACTTTTTTTCCAACATGTTTTCATACAACATGAGAAATCATTATTTGACAACAAAAACATTTGTCCACTATAACTTCATAGAATGTATTTAAAAAATAGAAGTCACTAAAAACTGTAAATTCCCACAGAAATAAATTGCTCTTGTTTTCATGGCTCTTTTAGCTTATGATATTCAGGGGTATACAATTCTACATAAGATATTCATGATATTCCCAATGAAACACATCTCTGTTTTCTGCTTTGCCAGACCCATTGAAAAGCAGGGGAAAAAAAGTTGATGTTCTTTTCAAGTTTGAGAAATGTGTCTAGAAGAAACTAAATTACAGAGAAAGCAAAGGTATTCAAAGTATTCTTATTTAGTTTCTCATTTTTTTTTCCCAAAAACATTTATTTTTCAATTGGAAAAACAGGAAATGATTATGGTAAAGCAGCAAAACTCAACAAGTAAGCCAAGATAAAAATTTCACCTGGCCTTTGAAGACATAAATAAATTTATATCTTCAAATAGTTACTACTTAGACTACAGAGAGAATCTGTAGTTTTAGAATGTCCTCCCCCCACCTCTATCCCCTGTCCCCTCTCTTGCTACTCCTTCAGAATTCAGCCTATGTGTTATGTCTTATGTGCAGTCTTCCCTCTCTTTCCATCGTGTACTCCCCCATTAGCTCTCTGTACTGGTATCATCTATAGCATTTGAAACACTCTATTTCTATATTTGCAACATTGGACTTTTTAAAAAAAATTCAACTAATCTCTAAGTTACATGAGGGTAAGATATATGTATCATTAATGTTAGCATCATTGTTTATAGCACCTTGGTAAGGTCCTGATAAGTGTTTTTCTTAAAATTAATTAGAAAATCAATATTACAAATCTTTAAGAAATGATATAAGATGGAAGAAGCACTACAATGTTTTTATCAATTACTTTCAAATGATGCCCTACAGGTAGCTCCTACCAGTTCCTTAGAGGTTTCTTGGAGTGAAGCGTAAGCAGAAAGAGGAGAGGTCAGGTGCTTATTGTAAAATCCAGGCTTTCCCCTCCTTTGTCACTGTAACCAGGGGAACTTCACTCTTTCTTGACTATATATTAAGGTTCTGCATAACATGTTATATTAAGAAATGATTTTGCAACTAGAAAAGCAAGATCTGAATTTTAGATGGCCAAAAGACTATTCTGAAAAATGGAAACTTTATGCTGTAGAACTGCACTGTCCAATATGGTAACTAATGGTCACATGTATCTACTTAAATTTAAACTTAATTACAATTAAATAAAAGTTAAATTCATTTTTTCAGTCACACTAGCCCTGTTTCAAATGCACAATAGCCACAATGTCTACTGTGTGTCATTTTGAACACCATATTTCTATCATCACAGAAAGCTCTGTTGGACAGCTTTTTTTCCTAAAAGTAAGATTTTTGAGTCTAATATCACTTATTGTAAAATTCAAGAAGAATTCAAGAAATGAAACTGGAACATATTATTTAAAAAGTTCATGAGATATTTACTTGACTTGTATTAAGAGACCTACTCAGTACTCTGTAATGATCTACATGGGAAAAGAATCTAAAAAAGAGTGGATATGTGTATAACTGATTCACTTTGCTGTATACCTGAAACTAACACAACCCTTGTAAATCAACTATAATCTAATAAAAATTTTAAAAAAGAGAGACCTGCTTCATACTAATTCTCCAATCGGATAGAAGACTAGTGGACTGGTTGAAAGTGGGAAGCCAGTAGTGAGAGTCTTTAGGTTGGTCAAAAACCATGTAACTTCAATAAAGTTACCTAACAATTATAAATATCAGTGTACTTTCTGAAAAATGGGTAATAATAGTACTTAGTTCATAGGGATGTTCTGAGGATGAAATGAGACAAAGTATGTATGGATTTAGCAGAGTCCCTGACATATTTTAATGATCGAATTTATATCATTATCCAATTAATGTTACTCTAAGTTACTTCCATGTTGGTTAGGTTCTCCTAGCATTTATGGTAATGTCTAAGGGTATTCTGATAGATTAACTTGATGCTTTGCAGCACAACAAATTGGACTACTTGAAGACAACTAAGGCAGCACTACAGAAGATAATACAAAGTGTATTTAATAGTAAAATGCAGGGCTTCCCTGGTGGCGCAGTGGTTGAGAGTCTGCCTGCTGATGCAGGGGACACGGGTTCGTGCCCCGGTCCGGGAAGATCCCACATGCCGCGGAGCGGCTGGGCCCGTGAGCCATGGCCGCTGAGCCTGCACGTCCGGAGCCTGGGCTCCATGACGGGAGAGGCCACAACAGTGAGAGGCCCGCGTACCGCAAAAAAAAAAAAAAAAAAAAGCAAAGTGATGGCAGCTGGAATCTACCAAATTTTCAGACTCCAGATGGTCAGGACCTAGTACATCCAACTACAGGTTCTTGCATTACCCAATCATGTTGTCAGAAAACAGAATCCCAGGAGTCATAAAGCCTTAGTAGGCATAATCCCATTTCTTATTATACCCATAATGTATACAGCAAAACAAAGCATATTAAACACAGATAAAACTTATTTGGTATTTCTGACATTAAAAGCAGAGTCTCAGAAGTTACTGGGTTCCTTTATTCTCTCATTTAGATGTACTTAAAAAGAATCTATCTGTATCAGTCCGATAAAGATTAATTGATAATGATTAAATGATAGTGACTGATAATGAGGGGTTAATATGTTAATGATATAGGTCATCTTTTAAGGGTCCTTTTTCTACCTCTAATCTCTGGATTCTTCATATAGCTCCTTTCCAAATAGATCACCACTTCCTGTTTCCACATCAAGATACTGGTGATAGGCATTGTGATATGAGAGTAGAAACTTAGGCTCCAAATGTCAGGCCCTGAATCCTAGCTCCACCAAAATGACTGAGGCTTTCTGTGCCAACAATAAGATCTTTGCCCCCACCCACCTTGACTTGCCACTCTTAATTAACTATTCCCACTGGTTTTTGCTATTACACAAAATCAAACGTTTTGTCTGTCACTGGATGAGCTATTTCCGTGGATCTGCAGAAGTTTTGGCAAGAAGTAATAACTCCTGGTTTTAGTATTTCCTGGAGTACTGTCCAAATTTCATCCTTGATTGAGTAATTCTCAACTTTTGGAACCATTAACTCTATTATTAGTAGTGGATTCCAATTATGAAAAACAAATAAATCCCATCCTTTCCTGTGTTCCCCTTAGTGATTCCCCTATTGTGTATTTATGAGGTTTTACAAGAGATTTACTCTCAGGTCATTTAATTTTTTTTACATATACCTTTGAAATAATCAGGAACAAAGAAATACGTGATACCTATAAGAATAATTCTAAACTAGCCTCATCTCCATTTTCCAAGGATCGCATATGAAGTAACAACTGTTGGCACAATATCTAGGATTTAAATTTTCCCACGGCCTTTTTGAAGACTTTCATGGTATCTTTGAATAAAATCCAGAGTCATGCATGCTCAATTTAGTGAAGGGTTTTTAGTTGGTTAAGCAAACATGCTAAAAGAGTGCCAATTAAACAATTTAGTAGAATAGTTTTTTTTTTTTTTTTTTGCGGTACGCGGGCCTCTCACTGTTGTGGCGTCTCCCGTTGTGGAGCCCAGGCTCCGGACGCGCAGGCTCAGCGGCCATGGCTCACGGGCCCAGCCGCTCCGCGGCATATGGGATCTTCCCGGACCGGGGCACGAACCCGTGTCCCCTGCATCGGCAGGCGGACTCTCAACCACTGCGCCACCAGGGAAGCCCCTAGTAGAATAGTTTTTAGGGTAATAGGAGGTGATACTTACAAGACTCTTCCCCAAACACCCAGCAGTATATATCACATAAATGGATTTGATATCAGTGAGCTGCAAAGTATATTCTGACACCTAATGTCACAGGTTTTTAACCTTCACTGGGTATTTTTTAATGAACACATAAATAGCTTTCTTATTAAATCTACAAGTACACAAAAAATGGATAAGAAGAGCTAATGCATGACAGAATCGGGGTTTAAAAACATGAATATCTAAGATGTACAATCCACAGCATAAAAGTTAAGACATGTATTTATGTTCATAAAATTAATTGTTCAAGTACAGTTGAAAAAAAGGGCCCTGGTTATATAGCTGGTTATGTAAAAATATATATCAGGAATTTTAGTTATTGTGAAAATATTGTTTAAAGCATTAACGCATTAACTCATTAGTAGTAATAATCTAGTCGGAACAGGAAATATGCTATTGTATTCTGTATTGATGAAGTGCATTGAGCTTAGTTGTTGAGTTCTCATTTTGAGGGGAGCATTGAAAATATATGAGAGTACTCTAAGGAGGAACTCCAGAAAGAGTGAAGTGTACAAATACTATCATCGAAAGAAGATTTAACAAAATGAGAAAGTTTACTCCAGAAATAAGAAGCCCTACCATGGTCACAATACCTGTTTTATACACCTGAAGGATTGCCTTGGAGTTTTTGTTTGTTTGTTTCTGCCCGTTTCCCCAACTCATGGGGAAAATCTAGATCAAATGTGAGGGAGTTACATGGTAATATATATGCCTAACTATAACGATATGCTTTCTTACATTCATAACTGGCTAACAATGTGAATATCTCTCTATTCTCCATTCATGAAGATATTCATGGTAAGCAGCATGTTGGAGGAAAGAATCTTCACTGGATGAAATGTGTCACTAAATGCTAAATGAGGGTACAGAACGACCCAGAAAATAAAATTATAATACCTCGAGACCACGTGCATCATGTCTGTAATTTGGCAACTGAGCTAAACCTTTGAACCATAATTAAATTACTACTGTAATAGATGGTTATGATATAGACTGCCAGAAAGTGTAAAATAGTGTGGGATAAGATAAGATCACTGACACTTGCTGAATGTTAGTCAAAGTACAGGTGCTAAGCACTTAATATAAACATTAGACCTGATGTGACAAATTTAAATAATCAAGGAAAAAACTCTCAAACCAGTTGTGCTATTTACCTAAAGAAGATACACACTGTAAGCCATCAGGGAGAGAAACAGTTAAAATGATCACTAAAAACTTTTATAGAATATATAGCAAGTAAAGAAAAATGGTAAATTCTAAAATCCAAAACGACGCCTCTGATGCTTCAAGTATTCAATGATTTAACATAAGGTCTCTTGATGCCTACCACATCAGTCTTATTCAGCTCTCCTGTGCCAGAAGTCACACATCCCTCAGTCATCTGTTCTCTCTGAAGTGATCAAGTGGTCTATAACAAGAGCCTTGAATTTATGTGTTTATCGCTACTAACTCTTTCCTACCAGCTTGCTACTAATCAGCAAGTGCCTCTAACTAGCTGTGCTTTTTTTGGCATATAACTTACTCTCCTGTGTTCAGTTTCCTATTTATAAATGTATAGGGTTAGGTTTAAGTATAGTATGTCTGCCTTCTGAAATTATTTGATTCTCTGCTAGCAAAGTCCAAACAGAACCTTCTTTCTCAGGGGAATTTTGATGACAGATGGCCTCTACCCTTTATCTACTTGGCAACACCAGAAAGGCTTATACTAGTCTCTCTTCATCCTGTTATGTATGGGAATCATAGCTTTTCATAGGTACTCACCAGAAAGCCTTTAGTCAGGGATTCTTCTGTTTTGCTTTCCAAGAATTCAAGGAATCTGAAATCCACAGACAAAAATGGCCTTTTTAAACTCCGTTTTGCTTTTTAGCTTTTGCTGGTGCCAAGTAAGGAAAACTCAAAGGCTAGCGTGGCAGTCTGGGTCCTGCCCTGGTCTGATGACAGTTTTGCCTTATCAGAAAGTGCCCAGAATGAGTTTCCTGCATGATTGTTTTGCGTTTTCAATTCCCTGCCTGCTTCTTAGGACATGTGTAAAATATATTTTGCTTCTGCTATCTCCAGTTTTAACATGTTCCCGTTTCTCATTTTTAAGCTCATAGAATTTTAAAGTAGTGAATCCTTTTCCTTAATGAATATTTTAAAATAATTTGAATATTCAGAATATAGCAAAATAGTTGAAAGAAAAGATTTTCACATAAAAACAAGAACATGTTTTACAGACTTCACACTTGTTCCTTTTTTTACTTGCTTTAGTCTAAAATGACTTTTGGGTATAGACATAAACCTAGCTACCAGCTGTCTGGATTTCTTTCACTAAATTGTCTAAACTGAATTGTTGTTTGATGTCATGAGGCTAACTTCTGATAATATTTAGTATTCTGCAGCAGTAATTTTCTAAATATTTTCTGAAGAGATTAGAAATTATGGTAACATTGAAAAATTCTAATATGTACGGAGAAGTAATTTATATACCATATCAGTCCAAGCCCAGTTAAGAGACATAAATAACACAGTAATTTCAACAAAGAAAGTTTCATATAAAGAATATTAAACTATGCCGGGTATGCAGAAAAAAGTAAACAGGCCTGAGACTATCATCCTTAGAAAGACCAGCTTGCAAGTTTGGCCTTTGATTGGCAGCTCGGAACTGGGGTTTTAGAAGGGTTTTCACCATTCATGATAAGAATGGCTCACTGTGCCTAAACTGATTATGCAAACAATGTGTTTTATTATGAACATCTGCTTTCCTTCTGGGAATCTGGAATTTTGGTGCTTAGTAGGCAGAGGGTGCCTATGTGATCAGTCTCTAATAACATCCTTGGCCACCGAGTTTCTAATGAGTTCCCTGGTAGAAAATACCTCACTTACGTTGTCACTATTTGATGCTGAAAGAATTAAATGAGTCTTTGTGACTCAAATTCATGAAAACTCTTGTAACCTTGTGCTTTTTCCCCTTGCTGATTTTCCTGTGAATCTTTTTCCTGTAATAAATCGTAACCATGAGTACAAATATATGCTGATTCCTGTGAATCCTTTAGTGAATCATGGAAACTGGGGAGGCTCTTGGGGACTCTTGACACTCTAGGATACTATAAAAATGTAAAGAGAACTCTGAAGGATGCTCTAAGACAGAGAGAGATAGAGAGAGAGAGAACCTCAGAAAGGACACATTTGGAAGGGAAGCTCCGTCCCCAAGGCTCAGTGAGGTTCTGATCTCATTGAAGATGTAGTTACAGGCCAAGAGATGGCAGAGAACTTTTCTGGGTTGGCTGGGCTAGATCTGGTCCATAGTCACTGGACAAGCAAGAAATAATATTCCAGAGCTCAGGTAAGACAAGGTTGGTGGGCAGACAGACAGAGGAGGCAGGGACTACTGTAGGAAGCTTGGACCTCACTTTCTATAGTGGGAAGATGGAAGGAAACAACCCTCTGAGGCTCAATCCAGCTGACGCTTGTGCATGGGAATGCAGGTGGAGTCCAGGTGAGGCAGGCCTGAGTCCTGGATGATGCAGTGCCTGCATCAGGAGGGCCATGGCTTCAAGGTAATTTAATGATTGTCTGCTGTGGGCTTGTAGTTGGGGGGAATGACCCTCATATCCCCGCCCCACCCCCACAGGCATGACTGGTGTTCTACACAGCAGGAGCAAGGAAAAGCAAAAGTAGCACTACGGCTGCGGAACAACTAAGCCCGTGCGCCACAACTACTGAGCCTGCGCTCTAGAGCCCGAGAGCCATGACTACTGAAGCCCACGTGCCTAGAGCCCGTGCTCCGCAACAAGAGAAGCCACTGCAATGAGAAGCCCGCGCACCACAATGAAGAGTGGCCCCTGCTCGCCACAACTAGAGAAAGCCCACATGCAGCAACAAAGACCCAACGCAGCCAAAAATAAATAAATAAATAAATAAATTTTTAAAAACCCATAACCATTATGAAAAAAAAAAGTAGCACTATGGAATCCGGAGGATAATCCTATTTCTTCTTGCAATGCCTCTCCATTGCCCCCTATTGACAAAGTTTAACATCACGCTCACTGTAAAGGAGATATACTGAAAGAACCCAGTTCATTATCTCAAATCAGATACTGAAATATGAATTTGCATCTGAGAGGCAATAACTTGATAACTGGCTGGCACATACAGTGAAAGCACCTAAAAGAACACTAAACAAACTTCTCTTCTGAGCATTCTAAATTGCCAGTTGATGTAAATCTAGCCAAACCACACATTATTTCTATTCCTTGCAAATAAATACAAAATAGAATATACTTACATTTTCTCTTTGAACCAGGTTTAATACCTCAATACACACTATTCCTGAAGTCTTCATTATTTTCCCAAACAGTATGCCCTTGACTTGTTTATGTATTTTTTTAATGGGAAATTAAATTGTAGGATAATAAATATACAAGTGACTTAAATCCTAAAATTTTCTGGAAGTCACTAGTCTCTCCTTGCTTCACTGTTTATAGTAAAGTAGTACTCAGTGAACGAACAATAGTACAACTAATTTGGGGTAAAAAGAAAAAAAGTGCTATTTAATTTTTAATCTGTATTCTGCCTGTTTACTATTCACATTTTACTCAATTGGATCAATACAATTAGATTTCAGTATTTTTTTTCTCCATTTTGTTCTCCCAGGCTACACTGAATATTTAAAGTAGAAAACATTTTATTGATTTCTTTTCTTTTATCATGAAAATGTTCCTGGTCTTATTAGGTTGTTGAGCTTATTTCTTAACCGAACTTAACTTTCCAACTTAAATTACTTTGTAGTACAACCTAATGGCCCATGCAACGATGTTATACCTGTATTTGTGTCAAATCTAATTATGAAGTCTTGATTTGCGTAATGTGCAAGAAATTATTTCCATTTTCCCTACCATGCAAACAGATCAATTTTCTCATTAGTCCTTTCCATCAGTCCTGATTGCTTTAAGCTTATGCTTTTTATATTACTTTGTTTCCTAGCCAAATTTGGTCCTTAACTCATGTACAGAGAGATTGATTACATTTTAGGAGATTTATTTATGTTGACAGATTAACTATATAAATCAGTAATAGTGCAATATTTTTTATTACTTAATTATTAATTATTTACATTGTCCCATCATAGTCTTTCTACAGTCTTTAATATATTTATTTTTGCCTTTTTCCTATTTCAGAATTTAAGAACAAATAATGAGATGAGCCACAAAGTAGGTGACAATAAAAGATGAAGAAGAAGTGGGGCATAAAACTCATTTTAGGAACACAGCTTTGGATAAAAGACTCTAAGGAGACTTCTTTGGGCTCTATACTCTGACAAAAGGAGTTATGTGGTGGTGCATAATTTTCCCACAGATCTTTTGTTCTTTGATGTGTTTGATGCACAAATAAAAATGTGGGTTGAAAGTTTGCAGAGTGGAGTTTGTGTGTTTACAAAGGGGGCTGTAAAGTGAGTACGCTGATGCGTGTGAAGTCAAACATGCTGTTGATAATGAGCACTATTAGGAAGATATACTCAAAAAAGAGTGAATGCTTCTGTGAATGCCAGGTTGTATTTATTGTCTGCGTGTAACAATCATTCACCAAGTGCATATTCAAAGCATTTTCTAATAAAATGCTCTCTAATAGGAAGGCTGATTCTGTTTCATCAGTGGAAAAATTGAAGTAGTATTTACATGATGAGAAACAGGAATGCAAGTTTGACGATCCCTTCCTTTATAGTTCCGAATCGTCAAGACCCTGATACTCAAACAAGATGCTAAAAAAATAACCCTTACTCTCTCTGTAGTTTCACTAGAAACACTTGTGTAGTTTCTAGCAAACTTTCTCTTCTTAGTCTGTCTCTATGTGTATATATGGAATTTGTATAACTAGACCTCGAAAAAATAAGGGGTAAAGCCAAAATATTTCCTGTTTAAAATCCCAAACTACATAATTTCTAGAATTGCACTCCTCTATTCTTTCCTCCAACAAAATCTTTTAATTTTCTGGTGAGAAATCAGGATTACGATAAGGTCAAAAACCCTTTATACAGACACCGTTATATTTGAGGACCAGCACAGGCCAGCGTGCAGCAATATTTAATAAATAAATATTTGTTGCATGAAAACAAATAAGTGAAAAAGTAAATACTACTGTTCCATCTTAACTCAGACCCTGTGGTTTTCAAATGATAATGTTTTGGCTTTCCAGAGCCTGACTGTCAAAAACTAGTCTACATTTAAGATATACTTTTTCCAGTCACCTAGTCACTGTTGCCAAATAGCACTCTGAATCTGGATTTATGCCTATTAAGGCTCAAATGTGGCTAGGGCAACACAACTTTTCTGCTCCATGGGGACAAATTTGTAAATCAGTCTTGGATCTCTGACAGATGTACATGATGGAGAAATGGACTATTGACTTTATTGGAGCCAGATGTCTCTTGAGCCAAAAAATATCCCAACTTTATCTAAAGAAGTGGCCAAACTTGCAGCCTTTGGACCACAAAGGTTGTCCAGGGCTTTGAGACATTTTTTAACCTCATCACAGTTGTAGGGTTGCATTGAAAGTGACCATACTGTTTGCCACTCAAACCAAGACCCTGCTGAGAGTTGAAGTAATGCTAGTGGTGATGACACTGGGAAACAGAAGAGGATGGTGGTGATATTGGAGAATTGCTCATTCTCTTTCTATGGCCCCTTCCTTTGTTTTTCTCCACAATACCACAACACAAAGTTGCATGGTGGTATTAACCTTTACTGAAAATATGGAGCAAACTAAAGTGAATCAAAGTAGATTTTTAAGTCATGCACCTCTTAATTGCTACCCCTTATCTCCTTAACTTCCTAGTGGAAAGACTCAATTGTCACTTGTTAGAGCTCAGTTAAATTTTTCGATCAGGACATTCAGAGGCTTCATTTCCAGTGAGATATGTATGTTCTAAGGAAACTGTAGGTAGGAGAAACAGGGGGTACTGTATACAAAGCAAAGAGGATGAAAGGTAGAAAGAATATGTCCTTCAGTTAAGAGTTAATACATAAAGTACAGTGTTAAAACATATAACTCTATGCAAATACACACACACACATACGCATGCTCTATACAAATACACACACACACACGCATGCACATACACACCCCACATTTGTATGGTTCTCTTTCTGGTTGGGAGATGTGTTAAATACCAGCAAATCAAAATGATGAAGTGAAGTTTTTTTCTTATTGTTGGATAAAATTTGGGAGGAGGGATTACTCTTGACGTATACAGTGATTAGAGCTCCAGATAAATCACTATACTAATACTGAACCCAGGCTGAACACTGGAACACATTCAACATTGACCACTTTAGCTAATTTTGCATTTTTTGAACCAGAAAGTGGATAGTCTGAGACTATAAGACACTTATATATTACAAGATATAAATCTCCCAGGTGACTATAATGTGGATATTCTAAAAATGAGAAATATAATTACTAATTCTGTCATTTGAGCTTGAATATTTTTGTTATGATACTCTGGGAAGAATGTATTTGGAAGGTGACACATGTAGCCATCATTTTCTAGCCAGTGGTTTTCTGAAATTTGTGTAAAACATGTCATAAGATCTCAGTTTTACTGGTAGTTGTATACCTGGCTCCTGCTTCATGGATCCCAGAAAAGAAATCACTTGTAGCCAAAAGAATGTGGAGTCAGTGCTTAGCAGCAAAGTTGGAGGACATCCTTTGTTTCATGACAAGATTTCCCAGGGTCTGGATGGAGACAGCTGAGGCAACTATGGAGATCTAATTCCATGGTAATAGCAGGGTGGACACCTGCTGACTAACAAAGAATGGCATGTTGAGCAATGAGGAACTTGTAATTCTTATCAGAGTGTGAAATTTAACAAGGACTCTTCAGGGCTTCCTAGCACTTGAGTCATTTTTTTTTCAGCAGGACTCTACCTTGAATGAGGTCTTTATTCAGAATATTCTTCGTTTTAATTGAGAACAAATGCCCATTTACCAACAGAAACAGAAGATCATGACAGTTGACTCTCTAAATCTTTACCTGAACTCCTTGAGAAGGGACACATTTATTTGCTTTTCCTGGTGTTTTCAGTGGAGAGACCACCATCTGAGTAATTCTGCTGGCCCCACTTTGCTTCCTCCTTCCTTACTCTTAGTGAATGAATAGTCAGTTGGAAAGAAGGAATTAAGCTCGATTAATTCAGCCCCTTGATCTCTTGTTGGTGTCTTTAGAATATGCATAATTGGGAGAAACACACATTCCCTTTGGCTTAGAAGTTTTATAGGAGCAGTGTTCTTAAGGAAGACCAATGACTTTCCAGTCATGCCCATACCTGGATGGGAGTACTTCTTCAGAATTACACTTGGGCAAGCTCATTTGCTTAACAGACCAAGTTATGCCATAAGCTGTAGTCTTTATCACTATAAAGGTGCTGGGCTGCTCTTCTTGGCTGAATACTTTCAATGTTTCAAAGGTTTCAAATCAGTTGAAGAATTAAGGATGACAATGAAAATGATATATATGTAATCCCATGAATTGCTAATACTTTTCCTCATTTTGTCCCTTTTCCATAATCCTTAAATCTCTTTTAAAAATTGGAATATAATTTATATTATCTAATATCTTAAGGAAATTTCATGTGAACTAATGTGATATTCTTTACCATAGAAGAATAAAATGAAATCTAACGCATTTTTTTCTATGCACATTAGTTATAGTTTAATAATTAGTCACAGCAAACATACTATGTACATTTTGTGTTAAACATAGGGTACTGTTAAGACTTGTCTGATCAGGTTCTTACTGTCTTTTTTATAAGTTTGAAATCATCAACTAAATATGTTAACTAAAAAACAAAAATTGCGACAACTTTACTGAGAGATTCAGGTTGACATTTTAAAACTTCCTTGAGATAAACCACCAAGATACATTAAGAGAAAAAAATGAAAGCTGAGTAAGAGCTTATAAAAGACAGAGTAAATCCTTTAGGATGATCAGCTCAGTGAAATGTTAAAAGAATATTTTGTGTGCATGTCAGGTCTCTTGCTAGCCTCAAACTAATAATTTGGATTCACTTCATTATAGCCACTGAAGTAATGTAGCAGAGACTTGGAAGAGGAGTGAAGAGCCAGAGAGAAAGAGCATAACACTTAAAGAATGAAGTTGCTCTCATAATTCAGCTTCAGGTAACTCAAACAAGCATCTTGCAAATGACAATGCAGGGCTGAGTTCCACTCAATGTGAATGAAAATAACTAAGACACATGAGCTCTCTAAGAGTTCCCTCGATGAGTCTCAAAAATTAATATTCCAAAGATGTAACTCATTTTTCTCTTTGTTTCAAGAGCTGATTCTTCCATTTTAAATCAAGGATACTTTACAAACCAATGATATCTGACACTATGGCTGAGTTTTAGGGTTATAAAAGTTGTCATGTTTTGCTAAAAACATATGGATTTTTACATACTGGTAACTTGATTGATGGGAACTTCATACTTTTTTTTTTATGGGAAATTCATAATTTTTTGTTAACTCTTTACCTATTTAGTATAATTTTCGAGTGGCAGCATCATAGCATATGGCATTTTCTGAATGACCACATGATGTATTCATCTGGCTCATTTCAAGGAAAAGTTGATGTTCAAAGAATTAATTCAATAATAATAAATATATTTGAATCATTTGTAAGCAAAAGAAAAGGCAGGGGGGTTGGTTGTGGGCTTTGGATTTAGACAGACATGGACAAAGGACTAAATTCTAGCACCCAGTCTTATTAATTGCATGACTGTGGCAAATAAGTTATCCTCACTATGCTTTCATTTTCTTTCTTTTTTTTTTTTTTTTGCGGTACGCGGGCCTCTCACTGTTGTGGCCTCTCCCGTTGCGGAGCACAGGCTCCGGACGCGCAGGCTCAGCGGCCATGGCTCACGGGCCCAGCCGCTCTGCGGCATGTGGGATCTTCCCGGACCGGGGCACGAACCTGTGTCCCCTGCATCGGCAGGCGGACTCTCAACCACTGCGCCACCAGGGAAGCCCTATGCTTTCATTTTCTAATCTAATCTTTACATTTGTGTGAATATAGATATAAATAACAACAACCCATTACTGAATGGTATTTGATTGTATATCAAACGCTAAGCCAAGTGCCTTTGTGATTTAATCTTCACAGTAACTATTGGAGAGTATACTAACTTCCCTACCTAGACTACATTTTCATATGTGGTAGCTGTCTTGCCAATGCCAAATATTCTCAAATTCTGACTTCTAGCTCAAAACGCTCTTCTGAGCTACAGACATATATATGTGTATGTGTGTGTGTGTGTGTGTGTGTGTGTGTGTGTGTGTGTGTGTGTGTGTGTGTGTGTGTGTGTGTGTGTGTAACTGTTTTCTGCATTGTTCCATCTGGCCATCTGCTAAGCACCTTGATAACTACATAACCCCAGCTGTACTGATCTTCTTTAACCCTATCCCATTCTTTCGTTTATCCTATCTTCCTTGGTAAATGGCACCACCAGGGCTCAAGCCATAAATCTAAAAGTTATTCAATGTCCAAAATACAGTGGCTTATCTCAGATCAATCTATTCAGTCCCTGCAACTGTCTTCATCATCTGACACCTTAACTATCCTTACAGTCTCATGACTGGCCTTCCTGTTAACCATGTCCCTCCCATCAGTCCCACCATCCATTACATATATGCAGCCAAAGTGATCTTTTAAAAACTCTTGAGTGCAGTCAAATGCTGATTCACTTTGTTATAAAGCAGAAACTAACACACCATTGTAAAGCAATTATACCCCAATAAAGGATGAAAATACTTAACATGAATCAACAAGTACATGGAAAAGCAAATACCTCTGCTGAATCAGGGTCTTGTTGACTTCTGCAACCTCATTGTACTTTATTTGGACTCACTGCCTATGCTTCCATCACACTGGTCACGTTTCATTTTCTCAAATGGATCTTCTCTTAAACTGTCTCAAGACCTTTGCTCATACCTTGCCACAGCCTGTAAGACTCTTCCTTCCTGACATAGCAGAGCTGATTGACAGTCAACTCTCAGGTCAAGGAATAGGTTATTCCTCCCCCTATTCACCCACAGGGCTTTGTACTTCTCTGAGTTTTCAACACATTTGAAAATGCTATAATTGTCCATGTTATCTGCTAGATTATAAGCTCCATGATGATAGGGAACATGTGTGTATTCTCACTGTACATCCAACACAGTGCACTGGTCATAGGTCTTTGGGGGTGCTCAGTTATTCTCTGCTGATCAAATGAAAGTCTAAATAAACAGGCATTTGGAATCTGCTCCCTTATCTCCTAGGTGCTATGAATTGGTTTGGACCTGGAGAGAGACGGAGATCTAGGTAGAGATCAAGATAGAGGTCAACATGGAGATAAAGAGAAAGAGGGACAGAGAGAGAGAAAAAGAGAGTCAGAGACAGAGACAGAAAATGAAGAGAATGAGGTGTATGGAAGAACATAATGAGAGATAAGATCATGAAAACTCAGGGAAGGACAGTGCTGCTCTGAGATCAAGGTGCGGAAAGGGCAGAGGTCCTTCTTCCCTTCCAAACTGCCATCTCCACTCTGCAGTGCAGAACTGCTTTAACCCAGTGAGGGCATTGCCACTAGTAGTTCTCATTTCTGTTTACTGAAAGCTTCCTCTGGGTTTACACATAGTTCTCATTTCTGTTTACTGAAAACTTCCTCTGGGTTTACACATATTACCTCATTTAACCCTAATGAGTCCCTTTACTGTCTTCATTTTATAGATGCTGTGGTGGAGACAAAGAGGCCTTCAGTAACCCACCCAAGTGATGCCTAGAAAAGCAGAGATTCAAACTCAGGAACTCTGACTGCAGAGCTTGTGCATTTAAAACTATGTCCTCTGTCATCAGGATGCCTGTCACCAGCACAGGGGTCAGTGAGCACTGGTCAGTAGTGCATTTCTGAGGGAAAATGAGCTGGGTAATTCCAGCAATGAGGAGGTATTAAACTAACTGGGAGGGAATTCAAAAGGGAATGACCACTTAGGTGAGTAATGTAAGACAGATGTTCAGAACTTGTTCTGAACCAGGGCTCATTTTTGAAAGAATCGTGTTTGTGTGCCCACGTGTGTGTGTGTTGAAAGATAAGATTCATCCAATATCTGAAAACTGTAGAATTTAGATGACCTTCCTGTGAGTTATGCCTTAATTGCACATGGAAGGCACAGATCCTCAGCCAATCAGCTCCTGAAACTCTGTAATAGTCAGCAACAGCTGCCATGATGAAAACCACAGGCTGGGGGACGTAAACAACAGAAATTAATTTTCTTGCAGTTCTGGAGACTAGAAGTCCAAGATCCAGGTGCAAATATGTTTGATTTCTACTGAGAAGTGTCTCCTTGGCTTGCAGATGACTGTCTTCTCACTGTGTCCTTACCTGGTCTTTTTCTGTGCATGTACATATCTTATCCCCATCTCTTCTTATGAGGACACCCATACGACCTCATATCATCTCTTTAAAGGCTGTCTTTAAATCTTTAAATACAGTGTCATCAGTCTCATTCTGATGTACTGGGGGTTAGGACTCCAATATGTGAATGTGGGGGGAGGCAAAATTTAGCCCATAACACCGTCGTTTCCATGAATGTATGGAACTGTCCTAAGGCCTATTTGAATGATTAACTGGAACTAGTCAGTCTCAGACTGTGGAATCTTTATAGAATAAAGGCAAAACCCAATAGTGTTCTGTTTCTTTGTTTTCATCAGTGGCAAAGTTAGAGGCAGGAGCATACGCAGGGGCTGTTCTCTGGACTCCCCTTTGGTGACCCCACTGCTTGAAACAATTGAGACTGCTAATGTAAGGTTTTAGATGAATTGGCAATTTCTTGTGACTGGACGAATTAGTATTGTAGTATCTAAACTTGAAATATGCAGCTGATTTATTGCTTTTCTTTATGACAAGAATTACCAGGATTGAGTCTCTCATGTGTATAAAGAAGCTTGAATATGGCAGACTCTTTTTATTGTCAACTTAGTCATTTTCCAACTCTTCCTCTGCCACACTTGTCTTTTTTTTTGTAAAGAACACTAATTCTGTTCAGAAATGGGTAGTCATGTGCTTCAGTGAAGACTAATCCCTTCATAATCCAGGAATGGAAATACATTTAGTATACACCAATCATGGAAATTGTTTTTTCTCCCAGGTAATAAACGGTTTAGAAAGGGCAACCATTTCTTATGAATGAGACATGAAGGAACATCTTCTGGGTGGAACTACTAGGAATGCATTCTTCATTCTGAATATGAGAAAACAAGTAAAGACAGTTTTTTCCATAACTAAGTATCGAGTTATCTTGAGAAGATGACATCTGCAGCAGCTGTTCTGTGCATATGAGGGAGCAGGTGGAAGACAGTACACCCCTTGAAATTCATGTCCATCCAGAACCTGTGAATGTGAACTCATTTGGAAACAAGGTCTTTGCAGATATAATCACATTCAGATGAGGTGTTGTTTGATGATGACAGGATCTAATCCAAACACTGGTGTCCTAGTAAGAAGAGGGAATGCAGACACACAGGGAGAATGCCATGCAATGGATGAAGCAGAGATTGGAGTAACCCAGCCTCAACCCAAGGAACCTCAAGTATTTCTGGCAACCAGGTAGGTAGAGGCAAGGAAGGGCTCCTCTCTAGAAGGAGAATTTGGACTTGATTTCAACTTTTTAACCTCCAAAGCAGTGAGATCATACATTTCCAATTTTTTAAAGTCACCTAGTCTGTGGTATTTTGTTTCAATAGCCCTAGAAAACTAGTCCACCAAGGTAGTGCTCTGATAATGAGAGGGTGAGCAATGGAAAGAACCTGGGTCCTTGATGATAGTGAGCCTGGGATAAAACTACATTATCTCTTGTCTTCTTGTTATTAAAGAATATTTTTTCTCCCTGTTTTAGCCAATTCTAGTTGGTTTTGGTGTTGTTTACTGTTGAGACATGTTAAAGTAATATGCAACATTTGGGATGTTGCAAATATTTGGGGGAGAACACTTGGAATAACCAGGAATTCCCTATGCTAGCCAAACAGGTGGAGCCTCCAAATGTAGAGATTTGGGGGGATGAATGTAAATGTGACCTCATGTGTTCTTACAGTCTGGTGAAGCTTTGCACGTACCATTTACATTCTGTTACTTATTATCATTCCACTGTTATCCCAGACTGGTGTGGCCTGGGGAAATGCTAGCAACATTTGCTTGGTGGCTAAGCACCATGCAAGTAAATTCCATTTGCTTTGTATCAAGATCCTAGCTTGAGTTTTGATTAAAGATAAAGAGATGCAAAAATACCCAAATCACATGCATGAAAACAAAATGTCTGCTTCTTCAGATAGTTCTATTTTTGTGTCCATAATTCTGCTCACCAACTGCATGTGTAACTTTTCTTTAAATTTGCAAAATAATTCAGAAGTTTTCATGTTGCCAATTGCTAATCAAACCTTCTTCATCAACATCCACGCCCTCTCTCCATTTGTTATCTTATTCATACACTGCAAACAGTAGCTCGTGCAGCTCCCTCTTCTCTTCGCCTCAGGAAGACAACAGGCTGTGTAACCAAGAGGAAGCTTATTAGCAGCTAAAAGCTCATTTTTAATGCTACCTACAGGTTGCCGACTCACTTAAATTATAAATCTTTAGGAAAAACATCCTAATTTAATGGCTCAAATATTTGTGCGGCTTGTCACACAGTGCCTTTAATATTGCTTGCTCCCTCTCGGAGAGTTCAAGTACTAACCCTTTGCCAGAATAAATGGGTAAACCTGTTTCTTTTTCAGTGCATATGGTGAAAAAAACACTATGAGATCTGTCTGATTTATATAAGTGTACTTGGCTGCTATTTTATATTTATTCAAACTACGTTATAAAGTAAAAGTAAGGCTCAGCTCCAAGAATAAGGTTTTTTTTTAATATAAGGACTGGACATGTTTGTGAATATGGCACATACAGACTTTTCCATTATGACTGGCTGACTAAATTGAGTTCATTCATTCTGCATCATGTTATTTGCTTTCGTTATTAATTTATTCTGTAAGTTAATGAATGAAAAGGCAGGTGATTGAAATGTTCATATATTTTAAATATGTTTTTAAACCTGCAACATTGTAAAGGTATTTTTATAGTGCTTGGAATTTTCCTAACCTGGCACGTGTTTTCATTTGTCAAGAAGAGGAAAGACCTGTGGCCACAATTGGGCATCTCTCTGCTTCCCATTGCCACTATCAAGGAACCAATTTGACACTGTATCACCAACTAAAGGACACTATCCATTCCAGCATGGACTGCACATACAGGTAGGTCATATAAATTGACCTATAGCTAACTATCACTATGTGGCATCCAGTCCATGACTTTGCTGACTGTAGAGGAAATGATTTTGGGAGCTATTAGTGGCTATCAGTAGAACATCCAATAACATTTGTAGAAACAGCATCTGACATCTACTAAGTTTTGCCCCCTCTAAAAGTATGAAATAGTCCAAGGTTAATCTATAATGGTTCAATTGATATATTCTTAACATGTCAACTCTAGAATTAATGTTGGAGGAGACTTACAACAACCCACCACCTGAGAACAAGAGATATTTGAACAACACAGAAGATGATTATCTGATCTCTGACTGAGGACACTAGAAAGGACAATTTTTTTTTTCTTTTTGAATTAGTGTTTTTATTTTCTTTGGATAAATACCCAGAAATAGAATTACTGGATCATAAGGTAGTTCCATTTTTTAATTTTTTGAGGACCTTACATATAGTTTTCTGTAGTGGCTGCACAAATTTACATTCCCACCAACAGCGTCTAGGGTTCCCTTTACCCCATATCTTTGCAAAAACTTATTATTTCTAGTCCTTTAGATAGCCATTCTGACAGGTGTGATGTAATATCTCACTGTGGTTTGGATTTGTATTTCCCTCATGATTAGTGATGTTGAACATCTTTTCCTGTGCCTGTTGGCCATCTGTATGTCTTTGGAAAAATATTCAGACCCTCTCCCATTTTTAAATCAAATTATTATTTTTTGTTATTAAGCTATACAAATTCTTTATATATTTTGGATATTAATCCCTTTTTAGACACGAGATTTGCAAATTTCTTCTCCCATTCAGTAGGTTGACTTTTTATTTTTGTTGACATTTTCCTTTGCTGTGCAGAAGTCTTTTAGTTTGATGAAGTCTCATTAGTGTATTTTTGTTTTTGTTGCTTTTCTTGCCTTTGAAGTCAGATAAAAAATATTGCTAAGTGTGATGTCAAGGTACTAACTGCCTACATTTTCTACTAGGAGTTTTAGAGTTTCCAGTTTTACAGTCAAGTCTTTAATGCATTTTGAGTTAACTTTTATGTATGGGGTAAGACAGTGGTCCAGTTTCATTCTTTTACATGTAGCTGTCCAGTTTTCCCAGCACTGCTTATCGAAGAGACTGTTTTTTCCCATTGTATATTCTTGCCTCCTGTGTCATAAATTAATTGGTCATATATGTGTGGGCTTATTTCTGGGTTCTCTATTCTGTTCCACTGATTTATGTCTGTTTTTAAGCCAATACCATACTGTTTGGATTACTGTAGCTTTGTAATATAGTTTGGAAACTTGGAGCATGATGTTTCCAGCTTTGTTCTTGCATCTCAAGACTGCTTTGGCTATTTGGGATCTTTGGTGGTTCCATACAAACTTTAGAATCGTTTGTTCTATTTCTGTGAAAAATGCCATCGGAATTCTGAGGGAAATTGCTTTGAATCTGTAGACTGCTTGAGGTAATATGGACATTCTTACAATATTAAGGCTTCCAATCCATGAGAATGGTCTATCTTTCCATTTATTTGTGTCTTCAATATCTTTCACCAGTATCTTATAATTTTCAGAGTACAGGTCTTTCACCTCAGTTAAATTTATTCCTAGGTATCTCATTCCTTTTAATACATTGTAAATGGAATGCTTTCTTAATTTTTATGATATTTCATTGTTAGTGTATAAATGTTGCAAATGGCAGAATTTCCTTCTTTTTATGGCTGAATATTCCATTGTGTGTGCATGTGTGTGAGTGCGTGTGTGTGTGTGTGTGTGTGTGCGTGTGTGTAGATATAGTTTCAACACAGTGATTTTGTTTGCTTTGGATATATACTCAGAAGTTGAATTGTATGGTATTTCTACTTATAATTTTTTGAGGAAACTCCATACTGTTTTTAACAATGGCTACACCAATTTGCATTCCCACCAACAGTGCACAGGGGTTCTCTTTCTCCACATCCTCCCTAGCACTTATAATTTTTTGTCTTTTTGATAACAGCTATTCTGACAGGTGTGAGGTGATGACTCACTGTGGTTTTGACTTGTATTTTCCTGATGATCATTGATGTTGAGCATCTTTTCATGTGCCTGTTGGCCATCTATGTCTTTTTTGGAAAACCGTCTATTCAGATCTTCTTCCCATTTTTTAATTGGATTGTTTGCTTTTTTTGTTTTTTTGCTATTGAGTATTATGCATTCTTTATATATTTTTTATATTACTTCTTACCAAATATATGATACGCAAACATTTTCTCCCTTTCCATAGGTTGTCTTTTCATTTTGTTGAAGGTTTCCTTTGCTGCACAGAAGCTATTTATTTTTTTGCAGTTCCACTTGTTTACTTTTGCTTTTGTTGTCTTTGATTTTGGTGTCAAATCCAAAATATCATTGCCAAGACTGATGTCAAAGAGTTTACCCCTTATACATTTTTTCTATGATATTAATGGTTTCGGGTTTCAGGTTTTATGGTTCATGTCCTTAACCCATTTTGATGATTTGGGGTACCGTGTAAGACAGCGGACCAGTTTCGTTCTTTTGCATGTTGCTGTCCAGTTTTCCCAACACCATTCATTTAAGAGACTATATTCTTTTCTTAGGATAATTTCTTTTTTTAATTAACATGTTTATTGGAGTATAATTGCTTTACAATATTGTGTTAGTTTCTGCTGTACAACAAAGTGAATCAGCTATATGTATACATATATATCTATATCCCCTCACTTTTGGGTCTCCCTCCCACCCCTCTAGGTGGTCACAAAGCACCGAGCTCATCTCCCTGTGTTATGCAGCTGCTTCTCACTAGCAATCTATTTTACATTTGGTAGTGTATACATGTCAATGCTACTCTCTCACTTTGTCCCAGCTTACCCTTCCCCCTCCCAGTGTCAACTCCATTCTCTACGTCTGTGTCTTTATTCCTGTCCAGTCCTTAGGTTCTTCAGAACCATGTTGTTTAGCTTCCATATATATGTGTTAGCATATGGTATTTGTTTTTCTCTTTCTGACTTACTTCACTCTGTATGACAGATTCTAGGTCCATCCACCTCACTATAAATAACTCAGTATCATTTCTTTTTATGGTTGACTAATATTCCAATGTGTATGTGGGCCACATCTTCGCTATCCATCCATCTGTTGATGGACACTTAGGTTGCTTCCATGTCCTGGCTATCCTAAGTAGTGCTGCAATGAACATTGTGGTACATGACTGTTTTTGAGTTATGGTTTTCTTAGGGTATATGCCCAGTAGTGGGATTACTGGGTCATATGGTAGTTCTATTTTTAGTTTTTTAAGGAACCTCCATACTGTTCTCCATAGTGGCTGTATCAGTTTACATTCCCACCAAGAGTGCAAGAGGGTTCCCCTTTCTCCACACCCTCTCCAGCATTTACTGTTTGTAGATTTTTTGATGATGGCTACTCTGACCAGTGTGAGGTGATACCTCATTTAGTTTTGATTTGTATTTCTCTAGTGATTAGTGATGTTGAGCAACCTTTCATGTGGTTGTTGGCAATCTGTATATCTTTTTGGAGAAATGACTATTTAGGTCTTCTGCCCATTTTTGGAAGGGGTTGTTTGTTTTTTGACATTGAGCTGCATGAGCTGCTTGTATATTTTGGAGATTAATCCTTCGCCAGTTGCTTCGTTTGCAAATATTTTCTCCCATTCTGAGGGCTGTCTTTTCGTCTTGTTTATGGTTTCCTTTGCTGTGCAAAAGCTTTTAAGTTTCATTAGGTCCAAGTTGTTTATTTTTGTTTTTATTTTCATTTCTCTAGGAGGTGGGTCAAAAAGGATCTTGCTGTGATTTATGTCAAAGAGTGTTCTATGTTTTCCTCTAAGAGTTCAATACTGTCTGGCCTTACATTTAGGTCTTTAATCCATTTTCGGTTTACATTTGTGTATGATGTTAGGAAGTGCTCTAATTTCATTCTTTTACATGTAGCTGTCCAGTTTTCCCAGCACCACTTATTGAAGAGACTGTCTTTTCTCCATTGTATACTCTTGCCTCATTATCAAAGATAAGATGATCATATGTGCATGGGTTTCCCTCTGGGCTTTCTATCCTGTTTCACTGATCTATATTTCTGTTTTTGTGCTAGTACCATACTGTCTTGAACACTGCAGCTCTATAGTAGTCTGAAGTCTGGGAGCCTGATTCCTCCAGTTCCATTTTTCTTTCTCAAGATTGCTTTGGCTATTTGGGGTCTTCTGTGTTTCCATACAAATTGTGAAAGTTTTTGTTCTGGTTCTGTGAAAAATGCCATTGGTAGTTTGATAGGGATTGCACTGAATCTCTAGATTGCTTTGGGTAGTATAGTCATTTTCACAATGTTGATTCTTCCAATCCAAGAACATGGTATATCTCTCCATCTATTTGTATCATATTTAATTTCTTTCATCAGTGTCTTCTAGATTTCTGCATACAGGTCTTCTGTCTCCTTAGGTAGGTTTATACCTAGGTATTTGATTCTTTTTGTTGCAATGGTAAATGGGAGTGTTTCCTTAATTTCTCTTTCAGACTTTTCATCATTAGTGTATAAGAATGCAAGAGATTTCTGTGCATTAAATTTGTATTCTGCTATTTACCAAATTCATTGATTAGCTCTAGGGTAGTTTTCTGGTAGTATCTTTAGGATTCTCTACGTATAGGATCATGTCATCTGCAAAGAGCAACAACTTTACTTCTTCTTTTCCAATTTGGATTCTTTTATTTCTTTTCCTTCTCTGATTGCTGTGGCTAAAACTTCCAAAACTATGTTGAATAAGAGTGGTGAGAGTGGGAAACCTTGTCTTGTTCCTGATCTTAGTGAAAATGGTTTCAGTTTTTCACCATTGAGAATAATATTGGCTGTGGGTTTGTCATATATGGCCTTTATTATGTTCAGGTAAGTTCCCTCTATGCCTACTTTCTGGAGGGTTTGTATCATAAATTGGTGTTGAATTTTGTTGAAAGCTTGTTCTGCATCTACTGAGATTATCATATGGTTTTTATCCTTCAATTTGTTAATATGGTGTATCACATTGATTGATTTGCGTATATTGAAGAATCCTTGCATTCCTGGGACAAACCCCACTTGATCATGGTGTATGATCCTTTGAATGTGCTCTTGGATTCTGTTTGCTAGTATTTTGTTGAGGATTTTTGCATCTATTTTCATCAGTGATTTTGACCTTAGTATTCTTTTTGTGACATCTTTGTCTGGTTTTGGTGTAAGAGTGATGGTGGGCTCGTAGAATGAGTTTGGGAGCGTTCCTCCCTCTGCTATATTTTGGAAGAGTTTGAGAAGGACAGGTGTTAGCTCTTCACTAAATGTTTGATAGAATTCGCCTGTGAAGCCATCTGGTCCTGGACTTTTGTTTGTTGGAAGATTTTTAATCACAGTATCAATTTCAGTGCTTGTGATTGGTCTGTTTATATTTTCTATTTCTTCCTGGTTCAGTCTTGGAAGGTTGTGCTTTCCTAAGAATTTTTGCATTTCTTCCAGGCTCTCCTTTTTATTGGCATGTAGTTGCTTGTAGTAATCTCTCACGATCCTTTGTATTTCTGTAGTGTCAATTGTTACTTCTCCTTTTTTCATTTCTAATTCTGTTGAGTTGAGTCTTCTCCCTTTCTTTCTTGATGAGTATGGCTAAAGGTTTACCAATTTTGTTTATCTTCTCAAAGAAACAGCTTTTAGTTTTATTGATCTTTGCTATCATTTCTTTTTCATTTATTTCTGATCTGATCTTTATGATTTCTTTCCTTCTGCTAACTTTGGGTTTTTTTGTTTTTTTGTCTTTCTATAATTTCTTTAGGTGTAAGGTTAGGTTGTTTAGTTGAGATTTTTCTTGTTTCTTGAGGTAGGATTGTATTGCTATAAACGTCCCTCTTAGAACTGCTTTTGCTGCATCCCATAGGTTTTGGGTCATAGTGTTTTCACTGTCATTTGTTTCTGGGTATTTTTTGATCCCCTCTTTGATTTCTTCAGTGATCTCTTGGTTATTTAGTAGTGTATTGTTTAGCCTCCCTGTGTTTGTATTTTTTACAGTTTTTTTTTTTTTTTTTTTACTGTAAATGTTACTAGTCTCACAGCATTGTGGTAGGAAGAGATATTTGGTATGATTTCAATTTTCTTAAATTTACCATGGCTTGATTTGTGATCCAAAATATGATCTATCCTGGAGAATGTTCCAAGAGCACTTTAGAAGAAAGTGTATTCTGCTGCTTTTGGATGGAATGTCCTATAAATATCAGTTAGGTCCATCTTGTTTAATGTGTCATTTAAAGCTTGTATTTCCTTATTTATTTTCATTTTAGAAGACCTGTCCATTGGTGAAAGTGGGGTATTAACGTCCCCACTATTATTCTGTTATTGTCAGTTTCCCCTTTTATGGTTGTTAGCATTTGCCTTATGTATTGAGGTGCTCCTACGTTGGGTGCATAAATATTTACAATTGTTATATCTTCTTCTTGGATTGATCCCTTGATCATTATGTAGTGTCCTTCTTTGTCTCTTGTAATAGTCTTTATTTTAAAGTTTATTATGTCTGATATGAGAATTGCTACTCCAGGTTTCTTTTGACTTCCATTTGCATGGAATATCTTTTTCCATCCTCTCACTTTCAGTCTGTATGTGTCCCTAGGTCTGAAGTCGGTCTCGTGTAGACAACATATATATGGGTCTTGTTTTGCATCTATTCAGCCAGTCTACGTCTTTTGGTTGGAGAATTTAATCCATTTATATTTAA
The DNA here is from genome assembly GCF_003676395.1 of Aethalodelphis obliquidens. Classification (NCBI taxonomy): domain Eukaryota; kingdom Metazoa; phylum Chordata; class Mammalia; order Artiodactyla; family Delphinidae; genus Aethalodelphis; species Aethalodelphis obliquidens. The sequence goes on along the minus strand of NW_020837947.1, from coordinate 62,528,028 downwards.
GGTAATTATCAATATGTATGTTCCTATTACCATTTTCTTAATTGTTTTTGGTTTGTTATTGTAGGTCTTTTCCTTCTCTTGTGTTTCCTGCCTGTAGAAGTTCTCCCAACATTTGTTGCAAAGCTGGCCCAGTGGTGCTGAATTCTCTTAACTTTTGCTTGTCTGTAAAGGTTTTAATTTCTCTGTCCAATCTGAATGATGTCCTTGCTGGGTAGAGTAATCTTGGTTGTACGTTTTTCCCTTTCATCACTTTCAATATGTCCTACCACTCCCTTCTGGCTTGCAGAGTTTCTGCTGAAATATCAGCTGGTAACCTTATGGGAATTCCCTTGTATGCAATTTGCTGCCTTTTCTTGTTGCTTTTAATATTTTTTCTTTTTATTTAATTTCTGATAGTTTGATTAATATGTGTCTTGGTGTGTTCCTCCTTACATTTATCTGTATGGAACTCTCTGCACTTCCTGGACTTGATTGACTATTTCCTTTCCCATGTTAGGGAAGTTTTCAACCATAATCTCTTCAAATATTTTCTCAGTCCCTTTCTTTTTCTCTTCTTCTTCTGGGACCCCTATAATTCGAATGTTGGTGCATTTAATGTTGTCCTAGAGATCTCCGATACTGTCCTCAATTCTTTTCATTCTTTTTTCTTTATTCTTCTGTGTGGTAGTATTTCCACTATTTTATCTTCCAGGTCACTTATCCGTTCTTCTGAATTAGTTATTCTACTATTGATTCCTTCTAGGGAATTTTTAGTTTCATTTATTGTGTTATTCATCATTGTTTGTTTGCTTTTTAGTTCTTCTATGTCCTTGTTAAAAGTGTCTTGTATTTTCTCCCTTCTATTTCCAAGATTTTGCACCATCTCTACTATCATTACTCTAAATTCTTTTTCAGGTAGACTGCCTATTTCCTCGTAATTTGATAGGTGTGGTGGGTTTTTACCTTGCTCCTTCATCTGCTGCGTATTTCTCTGTCTTCTCATTTTCATTAACTTACTGTATTTAGGTCTCCTTATTGCAGGCTGCAGGTTCGTAGCTCCCATTGTTTTTAGTGTCTGCCCTCATTGGGTAAGGTTGGGTCAGTGGCTTGTGTAGGCTTCCCGGTGCAGTGCACTGGAGCCTGTGTTCTGGTGGATGAGGCCGCATCTTGCCTTCTGGTTGGCATGGCCGCATCCGGTGGTGTGTTTTGGGGTGTCTGTGAACTTAGTATGATTTTAGACAGCCTCTCTGCTAATGGGTGGGGTTGTGTTCCTGTCTTGCTAGTTGTTTGGCATGGGGCATAGAGCACTGGAGCTTGCTGGCCATTGAGTGGAGCTGGGTCTTAGCACTGAGACAGGGATCTCTGGGAGAGCTCTTGCTGGTTGATATTCTGTGGGGCCCGGAGGTATCTTGTCATCCAATGTTCTGAGCTCGGCTCTCCCACCTCAGAGGCTCAGGCCTGATACCACGCCGGGGCACCAAGACCCGTGTCAGCCACACGGCTCTTACTGACTGCGTTGGCAGTTCTGCATTCCTCTGTCTTTTCTGCTAGACCACGAGAGCCTTTGATTATCAATTTTCCATTCTTGTTGCTTCTAAAGCAGGAAAAGATCCAAGGTTTGCCGTTTTCTTTCTTTTTTTTTTTAACCTGATGTCTCTCTTGGTGTGTGATGCTCAACTGTTCCAGTCTTAGTGAGACAAGAGGTATCTGGTGTGCAACAACTCCATGAATCTGGGATTATATCTCAGTAAACTGGATGCTTGTTGGTTCTTTTAAGGTGTTCCTGGAAAGGGTGTGAGTGGTAATCACCGAAGGCGCTCAAATGCACCATTCACTGTATGCTTGCTGCTGTCTGCAGTTCAGCCCTCAGTTGCCACAGCCATCTGTCGGTCCCACGAGCCTCAGAGGGAGGACAAAAGAGTTGTCCCCATGGCCGGGACAGGCTCTCAGCAAGGCAAAGGGAAGAACTCATGTGAGGAGCCAGGGTGGCTGTGGCCGCTCCCACCACGGATGCCACCGATTCCCTGGGGCCGGAGGTGTCAGAGAGGCCGTGTCCTCAGGATTGCAGCACCCAGAATGCAGCACTTGCCTCTGGCACAGAGGCTGAGCACCCAAAAGGACAATTTTAGTGATCCCCAATTTCAGTTCTAAGGCCCTTCCACTGAGACTACATTTTCTTTCTGGAACATACCGAAGAAAGCTTATACCATTCTCCTTTCTACATGATACTCTTTCAAATATTTGAAGACAGTTGTATCTTCTCTAAATTCATTTCCAGGCTAAATAATTCCAGTACTTTTCTCCACTCTGTTGTCCTCTTCTTCATGCTCTTTAACTGTGATGCTTGGTATTAAATAAAACCTTCCAGCTTGACGTGATGCTTATGGGATACGGGATTATTATAACTTGTAGCATGTAGACATAGAGTGATGATTTTAAAGGAAAAAAAATCTAATTATAAAAGAAAATAAGCTTTTCCTCTCTCTCATCTTGTCTCCTTCCATCTCTTCTTCCTTGTCTTTCTGTCTTCCTTCCTGAATGATTCAGTCTACACTCAATTAGGTTGGGCTGTTAAAGGCACGTTTTCTCATTCAGAAGCGAAATATGAAGTGGCATGGTATTGCATCCAAAGGAGACGAGAAGAGCTTTCTGTATGAGAGGACATAGTCTCTCTTTGTGAATGAGAGGACAGCAGTGTGGTCATCCACATTGGGGTGGGTGTTAGAGCCAAGGTGGGGTGAGAAAGCTTTCTGTGTGGAGGCCAGAGGACAGCACTATAAAGGTCTCTCCATTTATTTTGATCTTCTTTTATTTCTTTCAGCAATGTTTTATAATTTTCTTTGTGCAAGTCTTATATTTGTTTTGTTAATTTTAACTATTTTGCTTCTTATGCTATTACGAATAGAATTATCTTCATAATTTCATTTTGGATTGTTTATTTTTAATGTATTGAAATACAGTTTTGTTTTATATAATTGATCTTGTCTTATGCAACCTTACTAAACTCGTTTTTAGTTCTAACAGGTTGTGTGTGTGTGTGTGTGTGTGTGTATTGCTTGGATTTTTCTATATACAGAGTCATGTCATGTGTAAATAGAGTCTTATTTCTTTCTTTTTAATCTCTATATGATATTACATTAAAACTTTTTTTGTACTTATTGCACTGGCTAGAACCTCCAGAACACAGTTGAATAGAAGCGGTGAGAGCTAACATTCTTACCTTAATTCCAATCATAGGGAAATAGCACTGAAGCTTCCACAGTTAAGGATAATATTAGCTGTGGGTTTTTTACAAAAGGGTTTTATCAAGTTGAGGACAGTCCTTTCTATTTCTAATTTGTTGAAGGCTTTTATTATGGAAGGATATTGAATTCAGCCAATTTTTAAAAACTTTATTGAGATGACCTTTTTTTTTTTATTCTATTAATGAGATGTGATAGACTGAATAGTGGCCCCAAAATACGTCCAAATACCTACACCCTTCTCCCTGGAACCCGAGAATATGTTATCCTAAATAGCAATAGGAAACTAGTACGTATCTTGGTACTTGGAAGCAGGGTGCTGCTCTAATAGATACCTAAAAATGAGGAAGTGGATTTGGAATTGGGCCTTGGGTAGAGACTGGAAGAATTATGATGAATATTACAGAAAAATCTTAGATTACCTTGAATAACTGGAGCTTAAAGGTACCACTAACAAGAATTCAGAAGGAAGTGAGGAACACAGTACTGTCTTAGAGAAACTTAGTCATAAGCAGACTGTTGGCAGAAATATGAGTATTAAAGGGGCTTCTGGTGAGGGCTCAAAAGGAAATGAGGAACATGTTTTTGGAAACTTGAAGAAAGGAAACCCTTGCAAGAAGCTTAGCTGAATTATGTCCTGTAAGCTATGTGAAAAGTAGCACTTGTAAGCAATGAACATAGATGATAAAACTTGGGAATTCTGAACTGATAAGTCTTTGGTGAGATTTTAGACATGACTTGATACTGTAATGAGGACCTTAGGATGTGGTGAATCTATTTTGCATGTGAGATGGCTGCCATTGAGACCAGGAGAGCACTGTGGTAGGCTGAATAACAGCCCTCAAAGATATCCATTTTCTAATTCTCAGGTCCTGTGAAATGTTTTCTTATATAGCAATAGGAAACAAATATGTATGATGCTTTATATTAACTTATGTTTAGATGTTAAATTAACTTTGTACTCCTTGGATAATTCCTACTTGGTTATGGTTTTTAATTTTTTTAATATAGCTGGATTTGGTTTACTAATATTTTGATAAGGATTTGCAATGAACTTTTAAAGACTCAAATGTGGTACTTTCCTTTTATATCTGTTAAAATTTATCTTATGTGTGCCTTTTCTAGCCAACTGAGACTGTCAACCTATAACTTGTCCAAGGAAAAGTTACTAAATATTGGGTACACCAATATTAACTTTATTGGGTGAACAATATGTAATGCATTCTCACAGGTAAATCATTTACGTTTGGTTCTACTTTAACCTTTAACACTTGCATATTGCTATGGAAGTTGAGGACTTTAAAAACTATATTCCCTTTCTCAGTACCATCTGTGCTATTCATTTGGAACCAATTATATTCTTGAAATGTCATAACCTGTAATATGATGTATACTCATTCCATCATGTTAAAAAATAAAATATCCTTAAATAACCATTATCAATATTAATTTACAGAAATCTGACTTCCTCACAACCCCACTGGCAATAACCCTAAAAAGACTAGGAGGGATGGTGCTGGTAGAGCTGGACCACTTCTTCAACATAGCCGGAGCCTCCTACAAAATCAAGATAACTCAACTTCTGTCTCTTTTTCCAAGTTGCCCTGATAACTGTCACTCCTAAGATAACTTTAGAGCAATTTCTGTGTAGTGAGAAAGTTGTCAGCTCACAAAGAGTTAAGGAGACAATGGAAGAGAAAGTGAAATGACCTTGCTAGGATGGCAAGAGGAGAAATTAACAATAGAGGAGGCGATGTAGGAATAAATTGGAGCTTTTTATGAGAGAATCTTGCACATATTTACATGCTTAGGAGAAATGGCCAGCTAATATAGGAGAAAAGGAAAAGAATAAAATAATGGAGGGAGATCTGTAAGGTGAGAACAGCACTTGGAGAGTGATGAATTAGTGTTAGCTGTGAAAAACGAAGCATCTTTCTTTGAAGCATGAAAGGAAAAAGAAACAGGAAAAATAGTTAAGTTTAGTTGCTTTAAATTATGAGAACATGTTAATGTCCAGCTATTTATAATGTTAATGGTGATAAAACTAGACAAAACAGATTTTGGCTCCATGATGATATTGGTTATTAGGGAGAACTTCCTATTGATAGAATTTGTTAATGAGTTTCTAGCATTTCTACCCTAGGAGATCTTTAAGGACAGCAGAGATAGCCATCAATCAGGAGTAATTTTGGTGAAGCCTAGTGATGAGGCCCATGTTGATACCTCTCAGCACTATCATTCTGTCAGTGAAATATATCAAATAAAGCTCATTTTGGAAGTGGCAATTCTTAGCTCAGTTGTAGGTAAATGGCACACAGTAGGTACTTAATAAATAGCTATTAACATAATAACATCCTCTACATTTTAAAAAGAAAGATACAGCAGTACTTTAATTAATTATTATCCTTGAACCAGAAAATACAAGCACTACTGGGATTCTAATTAGGAAAATTATTAATAGAAAGACCTCCTATCTACAAGATTTGCTTAATTTGTATTTGTGAGATAAATTTTACACATCTCTATAGTCATGTGCTTCCGTGATTTTAGTTCCTGTCTTTGAACACAGAAAGTCCCTGTTTTTTAAACAACCAAAGAAAAGGAACTGCATCTCAAGCCTTGTTTTTAGAAGTGCAATATCTAGGGCACCATTAGGTCAGTTTCTGATATTACTTGAAGCCTCAGTGGAGTTGATCCAAAGATGGATATCTCATTTGTTCACAATAGGGCTCACACTGTCTCCTAGGTGGGGTCCCTTAAGAGGTGGAAACTTGAAGAAAAATTGCCCAGTCTACAGTCAACAGGCAATTGTTTTCTCAACTGAGAATTATCCACTTGCCCTGACATACCTTACAGGTTTCCTCTTCACTCTGCAGCTCTAAATGCAGTGGGGAAAACTGCTGCAGAATGTGGTTGTCTGCCTGTTTTTTACTGAAATTATATAATTCTTTTCATGTCAGACGCACAAATCTGCATTCAAAGTATGAAAAGCAGATCCATGCCTAGTTTGTCTAATCTTCAACAACATGAAATATAATTTGTAGTTTTAACTTCTATAATATTTTGGCACAGGAAGCTCACTGACTGACATATTCTTCTCACACCTTAGCATCTTATTTCAAACCAGTTATTTAGAGAATGTTCTCCCTTTAAATAAAACCTAAAATAACTACTTTAAACTTTCAACTTATATAGATGACATAAAAGATAAAATTATGGTTACAATAGGAACTATAGAAACTTATTCTTTTCTCTTTTTTAATGTAAAGAGATTTATTTAAGTATATATTATGGAGCATTAATATGACTTTAAGGATGGAAGCACGTAACTTTCTCTCTTGGAAGTTTCAGAGACAGTAAGAAGAATATGCATGAGTAAAGTGTATCACACCTGGATAGAACTAGATCTTGCTAAGATTTCATTGTCTACAGCGTTTGGTTTATTTGGTATAATTAGAGTTTTCAGTTGGATTCTCCAAATCCAGAGGTTCTTTATGTCTGGAATTAGGAAAGGCAAACAAAAAGCATACTGAAAATACTGAGTACACACTGTAGAATGAGAATGATTTTTAGTTTTCAAAGTAGTCTACTTATACATCATCTTCTATACCTCAAATTATCCATGTTCTAATGTATGATTCTGCCCCGTAGGCACTTTCTGTGCTAAAAGTCACTCAATTCTAAATCATCACAGCCCTGCCTTGTTTTATATAATCTCAGAGAAAATCTTTAACCACTTGTTCTTGTGGTGAAATAACAAGTAACTACTTCTTTAGGGAAATTCTAGCTCTGTCCTTAGGTACATGTGAAATCCATTTTCCAAAAGAGGTAGGATATCCTTCCATGAATTTTGTATAAAAAAGCCAATTAACACGATCTCTGACTCATATGTATACACCAGCATTGAGTAGCACTAAGTATTAGCACTCTAGGTTGTTATCAGAGAATGTCATTTCAGACTAGTAATTATTTTTCCTAATAACTAGAAAAAGGTTATTCAACTATAGATGGCACAAGCGTTTGCAATAACTCAGAGGCCACAAACTTGTAGCCCGAACAGGCTCATGTATAAGTATTTTATTCAGTCCATAGTGTCTAAAACTTATTTTTGAATTAGGTAACATTTCAAAATCAAGAGATTTTGCATAAAATCAGGATATTTGTCTTTTTATGGGAAATTGGCAATCTATGCTGCTACGAGTTAAGCAGTTTTCGTGATATCATCTTTACTTTCTAACTTACTACCTATCTTGTCATTTGAATTTGCAAACCCTGCCTTCTACTTCTGGTTTGAATTCCAGCTCCACTTATTGTTTCAGCTTGAAAAAAAGTAATGTAACTTCACTGTACTTCAATTATCTCATATATCAAATGGGAATCACAATAACTGTTCTACTGAATAATTCCAGTTAAAGTAAGTTATGGATATTTCAGGTACTAGAGACAATCCCATTAATGCTCTTATTGGGGAAACTGAAGCTAGCTCATTTTGCAAATTCCTTTTAGATGATGAATTTATGAAATGTGCCAGAATCTGTTTTTCTGTTTTCTGCAGTTCCCAAAACCTGATTGGTCAGAATACAAGTATCAATTCATATTAATTAAGCCTACATTTCTGAGAATAAATAGTCAAATGTTTGTTATTTTGCATAACTTTTTATTTTGCATAAACTTTAATTGCTGGGGTATTAGATATTTGAGTCCTGTAGCCAACACATTTTTTCACTGGATAATTTATGTGGCTTGGCAAATTCCAATCAGGTGGCTATTCATTTACAATTAGAAATATAACAGACCAGGTTAACATATACTACTCAAGTCCTTGGGCTGGGTATTCTGTTCTACAGATACTTCAGTGAAAAGACACAAATTGGTCAGAAGATGACTTGGTGAATATGGAATCACAAAAACTAGGAAATTAATTATAAGATTTGTATAGTTGATGGAATTAGGTGAAGGTATATTATTACAAATGGGCAGGAAAACTCTTTGGCCTACGGTACTCACTTCTTTGGACTATCCTTGGATGGACAGTGATTATATTTGACACTGAACCCTGCTTATTTTATTTTTTATGCTTAAACAACCTCTTTTTGATTAATATTGATATTTTGTTATACATGTGAATTTATGCAATCAGGATTCAGTCAAGGTTTGCTCTTGCAAGAGAATCTTTGTCTTCCTAAGATAGATTGCCTTTCTCTGTTCAGGTTGATTATGTCTTGATGGTACTGTTTCATTCTCAAATGATAATCCTTTTTGTAAATTATTTGTAACCTTTTGGTTACAATTCAGATTGGCTCTTTTTCCTCTTAACTTCTTGTAAGAACTTGCTCTCCAAATTCCACTAATTATCTTTTCAAAACATTTGTCTGTGTGTGTTGTTTGTAAGTTTTATTGTGTGTGTATGTTTATGCGTGCTTTAGGAAGCATGGTTAATGGATTCTATCATACATGTCTCAAAGTTTTTGAGAAAATAATTTACCCTTAGGCTTCCATTTTGTAAAAAATTGAAGTACAGTTAACTTAAAATATGATATTAATTTCAAGTGTATAATAGTGATTTTATATTTTTATAAAAATATACTTCAAAGTAATGATAAAATATTAACTACATTGTGTGCAGTATATTGCATCCTTGTAACTTATTTTATACCTAGGAATTTTGTGTCTCTTCATTTCCTTCAACTATTTTGCCCCTTGCCCCCTCCCCTATGCCCTCTGGTAACCACTAGTTTGTTTTCTGTATATATGAATCTGTTTCTGTTTGTTGTAATTATTCATTTGTTTTATTTTTTAGATTCTATATGTAAATGAAAAAATACAGTATTTGTCTTTCTTTGACATATTTCACTAAGCATAATACCCTCTAGGTCCACACATGTTATTGCAAATGGCAAGATTTCATTCATTATTATGGCTGAGTAATATTCCATTGTGTGTGTGTATATATCTATATCTATATCTAAATCTATACTGCATCTATGTTCCTAAAAGATATTGGCCTGTTTGTGTGTGTGTAGTGTATTGGACTGTTTGTGTTTGTGTGTGTGTGTGTGTGTAGTGTAACAAAGGTCTGTTATTTGCATCAGGATAATGCCGGCCTAATAGAATGAGTTTGGAAGCGTTCCCTCCTCTACAACTTTTTGGAAAAGTTTGAAGATAAGTATTAACTCTTTAAATGTTTGGTAGAATTCCCCTGTGAAACCATCTGATCCTGGATTTTTGTTTTTTGGGTGTTTTTTTATTAGTAATCCAATTTCAATACTAGTAATTAGTCTGTTCAGATTTTCTATTTCTTCCTAATTCAGTCTTAGAAGATTGTATGTTTCTAGGAATTTATCAATTTCTTTTCCAAGTTGTCAATTTGTTGGCATATGACTGTTTGTAGTATTCTCTTATGATTGTTTTTATTTCTGTGTTATCAGTTGTGATTTCTCCCCTTTCATTTCTAATTTTATTTGGTTCCTCTCTTTTTCTTAATTAGTTTCGCTAACAGCTAATCAATTTTGTTTCTATTTTCAAAAAATACTTCAGTTTCATTTATCTTTTTATCAGTTTTGGTCTCTAGTTTATTTCTGCTCTGATCTTTATTATTTCCTTTCTTCTGCTGATATTGGGCTTTTTTAATTCTTCTTTTTCTAATTCCTTTAGATGGGAAGTTAGGTTGTTTATTTGATATTTCTTGTTTCTTGAGGTAGACTTGTATCACTATAAACTGCCCTCTTAGAACTGCTTTTGTTGTGTGCCATAAATTTTGGAAAGTTGTGTTTCTAATTTTAATGGTCTCAAAGTATTTTTTTATTTCCTCTTTGATTTCTTTATTGATGCATTGGGTTTTGTGTAGCATGCTGCTTAGTCTCCACATGTTTGTGGGTTTTTTCCAGTTTTCTTCCTGTAATTGATTTCAAGTTTCATACCACTGTGGTCAGAAGAGATGCCTGGTATAATTTAAATCTTCTTTAATTTATTGAGACTTGTTTTGTGGCCTAGCATTTGATCTATCCAGGAGAAAGTTTCATGTGCACTTGAAGAGAATGTGTATTCTGCTCTTTTTGAATGGAACATTCTATAGATATCTATTAAGTTCATCTGATGTCCGTTAAGGCCAGTGTTTCCTTACTGATTTTCTGTCTGTATTATCTTTCCATTGATGTAGTGGGGTATTAAAGTCCCCTACTATTATTTCATTACTGTCAATTTCTCCCATTATGTATGTAAATATTTGCTTTATATATTTAGGTGCTCCTATGTTAGGAGCATATATGTTTAACAATGTTATATATTCTTATTGGATTGGCCTCTTTTTCATTAAATAATGCCCTTCTTTGTCTTTTGTCATAGATTGTGTTTTAAAGTCTATTTTTTCTAATATGAGTGTTGCTACCCAGCTTTATTTTCATTTCCATTTTCATATGTCTAGCTGCGAAGTGATTTTCTTTAAGCAGCATATATATGGGTCTTGTTGGTTTTTTTAATCCAATCAGCCACCTTATTATGTCTTTGGATTGGAGCATTTAGTCCATTTACATTTAAAAGGATTAAGTTCTGGTTGGTTTTACAGGTCTCTGTTATTTTCTTTTTCTTTTAGTCTCTTCCCTCATGGTTTGATTATTTTCTTTAATATTATGTTTGGGTTACTTTCTGTTTGTTGTTTGTTTTGTGTGTGTGTATTGTAAGTTTTTGATTTGTGTTACCATAAGATTGATATATATCAACCTGTAAATATATCTAGTTGCATTGGACTGATAGAATAAGACACAATTTAGGTTTAAACATATTCTAAAAGCTCTACCATTTTTACTCTCCCTTATTATGTTTTGATGTCATATTTTACATCTTATGTGTCTCCCTTAACTGCTTATTGTAGTTATACTTGATTTTACAATTTTTTCTTTTAATCTTTGTAGTAGCTTATTTAAATAGCTATATATTTACTTTTACCAGTGAGATTTATTCCTTCAAATATTTTCTTATATCCTGTTATAGCCTTTTCTTTTCCACTTAGATAAGACCCATTAACATTTCTTGTAAGGTGGCTTAATGGTGATCAACTCTTGTAGTTCTTGCTGCTCTGGGAAACTCTTAATCTTTCCATTCTGAATGAAAAACTTGCTGAGTAGAGTATTGTTGTTTGTAGTTTTTTTCCCTTTCAGGACTTTAAATATATCATGCCACTCTCTTCTGGCTTGCAAAGTTTCTGCGGAAAACAGTTGATAGTCTTATGAAGGTTCCCTTGTATGTGAATCTTTGTTTTTCTCTTGCTGCCTTTAAAAGTCTCTCCTTATCTTAAATTTTGTCATTTTAATTTTTATGTCTTGGTGTGGGTCTCTTTGGTTTCATCTTTTTTTGGGACTTCCTGTGAATCCTGGACATGGATATCTGTTTTCTTCTTTAGGTTAGGAAATTTTTCATTCGTAATTATATCAAATACATTTTCTGCCCCTTTCTCTCATTTTTTCTTCTGGGACCCCTATAATGCAAATGTTAGTATGCTTGATGTTGCCCCAGAGGTCCCTTAAACTATCTTTACTTAAATTTTCTTTTCTCTTCTGATTGGGTGATTTCCACTATTTTGTCACTTATGCATTCTTCTGTATCACCTAATCTGCTGTTAAGTTTTTCTAGTGTATTTTTCATTTCAGTTACTGTCATCTTCAGCTCTGATTGATTCTTTTTATGTTTTTTAGTTTCTTGTTGAAGTTCTCTCTGTGTTCTCTATTCTTTTCCCAAATTCAGTAAGCATTTCTATTACTATTGCTTTGAACTCTTTATCAGGTAAATTACTTATCTCCATTTTATTAGGTTTTTTTCCCCCTGGGGTTTTACCTTGGTCTTTCATTTGGAACATATTCCTCTATCTTGTCTTTTTTTTTTTTTGACTTTCAAAGCTTATCTCTTTAAAACTGAGCAAAACAGTTACCTATCCTGGTCTTCAAGGCTTGTCCTTGTGTAGGAATATCTCTATGCATTCTGCATGTGCCCAGAGGTTTTAGTGGGAGAACTGAGTCTGAAGTGAGCACTGGCTACATCTTCTCCTGGGCTGCGCTGGAAGCTGCCACCTTGGTGGGGTATAGGGCTGGAGTCAGAGCTACATGTGTGGACTAGGGCTAGGACTAGGGCTCAACAGCAGTTGCTGCCCTGTCAGAGAGTGGGGCCAATGCCAAATGAGCTGGAGGCTTGAGGGAGCTAGGCTTCTTTCTAGCATGATGGTGGTCTCTGCCTTAGTTGGGGGAAGATACTGGAGTGGCAAATCTGAGCTAGCTCCACTTCTCCCTACCACAATGACAGTCTCCACCTTAGTCAGGCTTGTGGGCAGGGGTAGGGCCAGGGTACAAGGGGCTGGAGTTGCATTTCTGAGTTAGCTTTGCTTCTCCCTGGCATGATGGCAATCTATGCCCTGGTTGGGGCCAGGGCCAGGGCCCAAGGGCTGGAACCGCAGTTCTAAACGAGTTCCACCCCTCTCCAGTAAGATGGTTGCCTTTTCCTTGGTTGGGAGTCTTGCTGGAACAGGAGTGGCTGGAGCAGGGGCCAGATGTGGGCTGGGGAGTGTGCTGGGGCAATCCTGGTTGGCTGGAGAGAGCAGCAAGCCATTTTCAATCTGTTGTTTCTGTGCTGGAACTGGGAGCAAGCAAGTCTGTGTGCATGCTCTTCAACAGCAGTTTCAGTTTCTTACAGCCCTCTCTCTGGTAAGCCACACTGGTTTTCAAACCAGCCAAGGGAGCTCATCTTCCCAGTGTTGGACCCAGGGCTGAGGTCCCCAATATGGGGCTTAAACTTCTAACTCCTTAGGATGGACTCCCTAGCCTGTGATATACTCTTCCTCTTATGGGTCTTTTGCCAGGAATGTGGGTCCCAACTAGACTGCCTCTTCTGCTTTCCTACCAGATTCTGTGTGGGTCTTTCTTCATAACACTGGTTGTAAAAAAGCCATTCTGCTAGTCTTTAGGTAATTTTCAGAGAGTGCTGCTCTAAATGTAGTGGCAATTTTGATGTGTCTGTTTGGGGAGGTGGGTTCAGGATCTTCCTACTCTGTCATCTTGATCCCTAGCCCTGGCTCAGTTATTCTAATATGTCAAAGGTGGTGATTAGAATATTTATCTGAGATCCTTTTAACAGTCCTCTGATTTCATATATTTATATTAAAGAAATCATGATAGTAAATGAAAAGTGATAGTTCATTGCCTCTTTGACCTAAAAGCCTCAAATAACTGGGCAAGAAAATTGTACACACTTTCTAAAATTTATGAAATAAATAACTTGAATTTCTTCAGACTTTATTGGTAAATCTAAAAATAAATAAATATTTATTACAAAAATGTGGCTTCAACCTCACTTCAATAACATTTTTTTTTTTTTTTTGCGGTATGTGGGCCTCTCACTGTTGTGGCCTCTCCCGTTGCAGAGCACAGGCTCTGGACGCGCAGGCTCAGTGGCCATGGCTCACGGGCCTAGCTGCTCCATGGCATGTGGGATCTTCCTGGACCGGGGCACGAACCTGTGTTACCTGCATCAGCAGGCGGACTCTCAACCACTGCGCACCAGGGAAGCCCTCAATAACTATTTTTTAAAGGTATAAACTTTATTGACTAGATTAATACATTTAACATAAAATACACTTTTTTTCTCATTTCTAAATTTTATGTCAGCATTTGTGAGGTTTTAGCTTTATATTTTAAAATGGTAGAACATCTCCTTGTATATTTTCTAGAGTATAATTATTCATCATTCAAGAGTTTGAAATTATGTTCAAATGTTTTAATTACATTATTTTTATATTTTATAATAGGTATAAAAATAGTATAAAATATACAAGTGTTATGGTCATTGTATGCATGCCATAATTATATTTAAAAAACTATAATATAGAATAATAGTAGATTATAAAAATTCAATTTGTTTCTAATTTATTGAAAGCACTTGAGCTCTTAATTACTCACTTTGCTTCATAATACTCTAGGTCTGTTTACTATAGGTCAAGTAGGCCATGTAATCTAAAGAAATTAACTTGGGTCATATAAGAAGGAGAAACTTGCCTGAGGGCTAAGCAAAGTCTTAGTGAAGGGGCAAAAAAATTAAGAGAACTAAGTTTACCATATATGCATATTTTTCAGTCCTATGTTTGTGTGTTCATACAAGAAAGTCAGAACCTTAAAAACAAGTGACTGAGTCGATTGTGAACTAAGTGACAATTAGTTGGTAATAATCCCCTGCTTAATTTAATTTCTGGAACACATAATAGTTTTAAGATAGTCATCAATGAGAGGAACTACTTTTCTTGAGGAAGTTATTTTTTTGGCCCAAATTTTGTGGTAATAGAAGGAAAAGAGTAGTTAGAAATGAAATGAAACCTTTGCTGTTCTCATGTGACTTACTGTGGAATTTTAAAATTTCAGTGTTATTGTTTTCTGTCATTTGGTGGCCCAGAAGAACCAGAAACTGAATAGCTGAATTCAGATATTTATCCAGCAGTAAGAGAGGTAAATATAAAGGACAGTGAATGAGGATATCAAAGAGATAGCTGCACTACTCCCATGTCCATTGCAGCATTATTCACAATAGCCAAGTATGGAAACAACTTAAGCGTCCATCAAGATATAAATTATAAATATTATAATATATATAATGGAATATTACTCAGCTATGAGAAAGAAGGAAATCCTGCCCTTCGTGACAACATAGGTAGATCTTGAGGGCATTACGCTAAGTAAAATAAGCCAGGCAGAGAAAGACATACACTGTGTGGTGTCACTTATATGTGGAATCTAAATAAAAAGTCAAAATCATGGAAAGAGACAGGACAAAAGTGGCTGCGAGCCACTGCAGAAGTGGGGGAAATAGAGAGTGATTGGTAAAAGGGTACAGACTTTCAACTATAAGGTGAAAAAGGTCTGAGGAGCTAATGTATAACATGGTTACTATCATTAATTACAGTATTACAAAATTAAAATTTGTTACGAAACTAGAACTTAATTTTTCACACCTAAATAAATACATAAATAAATATTTGAGGTATACATGTGCTTGAATGTGTTAATTAACTAGGTGGGAGGAATCCTTTCACAATGTATACATTTATCAAATTATCATGATGTACACTTTAAATATCTTATAATTTTATTTGTCAATTATACCTCAATAAAGCTAGAAAAAAATAAAGGACAGTGAATGAGGTTGTGGGCTGGTTAGAAAGAGGTTCATTAAGTGAGATATGGGGTCATCATGTAGAAGAAGAAACTAGTGGTGATATTAAGATGAACTAATCCAATAATTGGTGGTCCTACAACACAAATTCTCTAAGATCAATAGTCCTAGAAAAATAGGTTACTATAAAAAAAAAGACAGCATTTAAACTGACACAGACTTCTTTGTGTCTAGTAATAAGAACTCAAAGCATAAAAGTAGCTAGTGAGTAGGCAAATAAATATCTATTTCATTCAATCTTTTGATGTGGATCAGTCCACATTGTGCCCAATGTCCTAATGAAAGAATGGTATGAAATATAGTTGACTGCTGAATGATACTTCTGTTTTCCAAAGCCTCATTGTCCAGAGATACTTCCGAAATATTTCATAATTCTTTGTGATTTCTTCGCATTGGCCTATATTTTATAGGCTTTGTTTGAGCAGCCATGACAGTCCATTGAATACAATGGATTCAAATATATTATTCTCTATCTGGTGAATTTATGTTCATGCCTAATGACTTGCTATCGTCTTGCATTATCCTCTTATAAATAACTGTATGATACCTTGAAAAGTTCCAAACTTGGATCTATACTTAGAGTAGTCCAAGTTTTAAAACACACATTTGATATATATTCAATTAGTAATTATCCCTGAGTTGTCTTTAATGCATTTGACATATCAGATACTTAAAATAACATAAACTAAAAGATACTTCATATATAAACTGTATATATTTTATTGTTCTATAAGTTGATTTTTTTCTTGAAAAAAGGGGGAATGATACATTTTTCATATAGTTGCAGCAATTCTCAATTTATTTTTAAAAGAATCACTTTTACTCTCTAATTACTTTAAAGTACATTCTGACAAATCTCCAAATTATTTTCTCCATTTTAAAATAAATAAAATAAATGGAATTTATTTTAAATTATTTCTCCTTACCCCTTAAGTGTAACTTCACAAGTAACTTGCTTCAAAAGAGTATGGAAAGCAGGGGGGAAGTGACTTCATAGCAGAGAAGGCTGACAAATACTACCTCAGCCAAGTGATCAAAGGTAATATCAATGTAAGTGACATTGATAGCAAGTGCTCCTGATATGATGTGATGAGAATGGCATTTACTTCTGTAATTTTCCTCCTAAGAAAACCATAACCCCAGTCTATTTATGAGAAGAACATCAGAAAAACATAAATTGAGTGATATTCAACAAAAGAATTGACCAGAATTCCTCAAAACTCTCAAGGTCATTAAAGAAAGGTTGTGAAACCACTTCCACTGTACTGCTACAGCCCTTGCTGGGTCCCACCATAAAAGAAGGACAAATTCCTTTGTCCACTGCTCAACAAAGAGCTTCCTCTCAGCTCTACTCAACCCAGGTGGAGGGAGGGCACAAGGCCTGGGGACAGAATCTAATACTCTTGCTTCCTTCAGTTCTCCTATTTCCATCTGCACTGGTCTGAGAAATAGGAAAATTTGATTCTGCTTGATAATCTATTGTTATATTCTGTGATATTTTTCTATTCTATTATATAAAATAATCCACTAGTGCTTAAAAGTCAACAATTACATGGTTTTTATTTATTTGTTTTGATTCAGTTTTCCTAAAATAAACTTTCTACATATACAGTGACTGGTTTGGAGAAAAATTCTTGGAGGAAATAAAGTACGTCCCCACTAAAGGAAAATAAACTACAATAATCTCATCATGTCAAGATCTTTCTCTAGACTATTTAAGGCTTTTTCATTACCTGTATGCAAAGTTCACTCAATGTGATTTTCAAGGCTTTCACCTTTTCTAAACATATCTCCAATATACACAGTAAGTATACAATAGAACCTCAACTGTAAAACTGAATTATCCATGTAATACTACATAGCGGGTTTAACCCTTCCTCTGTACCTCTGCCTGTGCCATTTTCACAGTTTGAAATCTCATCTTTGATCTTATACATCTTTCCAAATTATGTGCAGATTTTAATTTTCACCTTAGTCTTCTTTTACAAAGCCTGCTCACAGTGTACCCTTAATCTTATCTAGTAATACATTTGAATACCTTTATTTTATTTAATTTACCATGCCCTGCCCAGTGACGTATCTTGTGGAATTATGTAATATTTGAAAAACAAATGGAATGAAAGTATAAAACTTTGTTATTATGATGGTTAAGTATGCAATATATTAATAAAGGATTTTAGACTCTAAAAATTTGAGTGACTTGCTAAAATCACATAAATGGTAGGTGGAAAGATTAAGACTAGATCCACAAGTTAACCTGACTCCAGTTTGGAGCTCTTTCCTATATAGCATTCTGTATTGTCCAGTCCTTCAAGGTTTTGGTAACTTTTGTCTTCATAACTAATTTAAGGACAAGATGTTAGAAAACTTTCCAAAGCTGTATAGCCCTCTGTCTCTGTCTCTCTCTTCCTGCTTCCCCCCATCTCCCTCCCTCCCTATGTGTTCTCATTCTCACTCTTACATTCTCGTGGTCTCCTTCTCTTTCTGGAAGATCTGGAAAGATTTCTATTGTCCTTGTACCTATAGCTGCCTCTCTCACTTCACACAGACAATAATCCAGAACAATAAGCTATAATAATGTAAACTGAATGCCTATATCATTAGACTTTCATAGAGACTGATATGATAAAGGATGAACAGATTTGTCCCTGACCCATTTGTTCTCAATCCTAGTTCAGAGATTCAAGTCAATACACTAAGCTTGCTGCTTTCTCTCTCAGGTCCAGAGAAGTTTTTGGCTACCAAATGGACATTCCAAGTTGTCTGTCTTAAATTTATTATCTTGACCCTTCTACTTTTATCTTACCTTTAGAAAAATTGTAGAAGTTTGTAAAATAAAGACACACAGCAGTTAGTGTTTTGTGAACATGAGCATGAGTTTAAGGATTATGATCTGTGTACTCCAGAAAGTGTGTGACAGTTGTCATGTTCTTTTGTGCCAGCCCAGTGCAAGGACTAGTGTTGTAATTCCCAACATTCTCAATAGCAACTATTCCAGTGTCATGAATAGAGTATGAGCTGAATTTCTCATAGTTGATAAAATATTGTAAGGCCCACATGTCAGAAATAGTCAGCCCTGCTCAATAAATGACACAGCAGGTAACAGAGTTCAGTTAAGTTACTTTTTCATGGATATATTTTGTATAATGAGATTATAATTTCTTTCTTTTACTACAGCAATGGGGTAAGTTTGTTAGGAGTAGAATAGTGTTCAGTTTCCCTAATTCCTTTGCCTCTAAGGGTTACTATTTGACAAAATTCTAGCCAATAGGATGCAATCAGAAATTGACTTGGGGTGGGGGGGGTCATGAAAGTTATTTTTTTCTTGAAATAAAGGGACAACTCAGCTGGCATGAGCCTGATGACCTCTGCCTTTGTTTCTACGGTTTATACTGTAATGTGAGTGGGAGGAAGGAAGGAGCTCAGTTGGCCCCTTTTTGCAACATGGAACTGTCCTGAATGACCTGCTTCAAGACTTCTGTGTTATATGAAAAAGCATTTTGTTGAAGCTGGATAATTCTTTCATCTGCAGCCAAACATAATCCCAATTACTGCACTTTTCAAATCAAATCCAGAATATGGTAAAAGAAGTAATGTACCAGCATCCTTATTATCCATGAAGAACTGTCCTTAGGGACACTGGTGGTTGTAATTTGTGTGATAAACTTTCCTATAGCTATTGTCCACTGGAGAGTACCGAACCCTGTCAAGGTTAAGGCCAAAGCCAATATTAGACTCCAGTAAGTTTTCTACTCTCTGTTGTTCACCAAGATCTTCCAAATTTGAAATCAGAGGAGAGAATTTTCCTGGAATAATTAACGAAACATCACTTTTTTGGTACTTCCTTTTGGGAACAATGACTTATTTCAAGATTTGAAAAGAGAAATGACTGATAAGGTCATTAACTGAGAAAAAATAGAATAAATTTCAAATGCAAATAGCAAGTCATATATATGTTATTAAAATATTTTTAGTATGTAGTTCCATTAAATTTATTTGCTATATGAGGACTGCATTTTATGATTTAATCATCTGAATCTTCTGAACTTTACTTCAATTTTGAAAATGATGTTTTAACTTTTTAATTTATGTTGTAAATAATTTTCTCTCAAGCTATATGTCTGAAATTTTCATTAATTTATCCACTAAATAATCATTGAAAATTTATTGTGTGTGTTAGACATTATCTTAGTTACAGTTGGCTTGCAACAGCTCTTGAAAGCCTTTCGTGTTCAACTCTTCCTAACTCTGCCTCAGTGGCATCACATTGTTAGCTTAAAATCTGCCATACTGGGAATGCCTACACCAAAGGAATTGGCAAATGCTGCAAATCAATCTATGTGTGTGTGTGATTTGTTTTGTTTTGTTTTGGGGGAAAGGGGATAATAGTTGCTAAGCATTTATCTGCATGACACTACAGAAGACATAAACTTAAATAAGATACCACTCTACCCTTATTTCCTCAACAAATATTAATTTAGCTTAATTTTATGTCATATACTTGCAAGGGTCTGTGAAAATTGCAAAGATGTACTACATGATCCTTTTACTCATTCATGAAAATTTTTATTGAATGCCCACTATAAGCAGATATGCACTGTTGCTATTTGAACTTTACATTCTAGTGGGCAAGGCCTTCTATTCAAGGTGTTAACAACATAGCAGGAGATATTCCAGCTGTTCACAAACCACTGTAATACAAGGCAGTGTGTGATAAGAACTGGGGGAAGATGAAGTCAATGGGTAATGTAATTCTGAGTAGGAGAGAGCACTTGTGAGTGATCTGGTGAACTGTACAATCCTTCACTGAAGTGGTACCATTTGTCCTGAACCTTGACATTTGGAGAAGAAATCCATAGATGGAAGTGTGTGTGTGGATGGTGGGCATGTACTTCTTTGCTATTTTGAACTTATTTCTATTAATTTTTCATATTTTATTGAAATAATTTCTATGTGCCTTTTTCCCATTAGACTTTGAGAGCTCTTCACAAAGTAGAAAATAAATACTAATCTGTTTTGTTTCCTGGCACAGAAACTGTCACAGTCCAAGTCCTCAATAAACACCGCTGGACTGAATTCAGTTTGGAGAAATAAAAGGAAAATGCAAGCTCTGTTTAGGAAATAGTGACCACTGTAATTTTGCTGGATGAAAGATTGTGGGAAGTAAAGTGTATTAAGAGAGATAAATAAGAAAATGATGTGAAATCAGATCATGAATTTATTACAAAGACAGATACTGACCTTTAGTTTTAGTGGGCACTTAAAAAGTATTTAGTAGTAGGGGACAGTAATCAAAGCATGCTCTAGAATGAAACTCTGACAGCTGTGTTTGAAAGCAGATTACATTGTAGAGGCAGTAATGAACATTTAGAAAAAAATGAAATACTATAGGTAGCAAATCAAAATGGACTGAACTACCAAGGGAGCAAAAAGGAATAAAATGATAGACTACACTAGGATTCAAGGTAGATAAAACAGGAGAATTTGGTATCATATTGTACAAGATAGGAGAGTGAGAAGAAAAAGATATAGATACGCTTAGAAGTTTTGAGTCAAAGTGACTAGGAACATGAGGAATCTATTTGAAGAACTGAGGAGTTAAAAAAGATAATTTTGGTTTTGTCTGTTTATATTTTCAAGGATACAAGTGGTTTTTTTGTACATGTTGAGTTTGACTATTAGATGCTTTATAAATATGTGATATATTCATTAAGAAAAATTAAAATTTAATAAATTGTTCAATATGTATATATGCTTATACATATAGTTACAGTTATTTCCAAAATAGTATGGCATATATTTAAAAGAAAGTCTTATTTATAACATACTGGACCTGTCACTGAAAATATACAGCATAAACTAAATATAGTGCTGAATTAATTTTTATCCTTAGTCAAAATTTCTATGTCCACCAAAACCAGTAAAGTTGCAAAAAAATTTGTCCATATGCTATTAGGTCATGAAATATTGGTAAAGTTTTCTAAGTATCCTTTGGGGTTGTTTAGTAGTATTCATTCTTTAATATTAAAAAATATATACCATATGGCTAATCAAATTGATATGCTACTTACTAAGGGAATCGAACACAATAGATCTATTCCCAAAAGTTCCATTGAACTCATGTGAACTTCACATAGAGCATAATGAGTTTATTTATTTTCCAGTTTAATTGAGATATAATTGACATGCATCACTGTATAAGTGTATCTCATAGTGAATTGACTTTTGATGTGTGACCTAGAAGTGCATCTTATGCTATAAGTACATATTTAATGAGATTGATGGTTTTTATTTAAATGGCAATGGAACACAAATTCAAGTTTTATTTACAACTAATTCACTTGCTTGACTTTAGTGTGAAATGGTTGTATTGATTCTTTCTGGATGGAATGTTAACCCTTTCTTGCCAATAGCTACTTACTAAAAGTGGGCAATTCTCATTTCCTTTGTTAAAATAAATCCTGTTAAGATATTACCATGACTATAAAATCATCTATGAGTTCACTTTTTCTGCTAAGTAAAAGGCACAGAATAATATTCAGCCCTTTATATCTCAGAGGAGCATGCCTGAGAAATAATAATAGTTTAAAATATTTTGGGTTGTTAAGAAAAACAAATTCTGCTCAGTAGTTCCAAAGTATCATTATGATGATGAATATATGAAAACAATAATATGAACAATAATTTTATAATTCAAGAAGCACTAGAAAAGACCCTGAGAGTTAAGAAACTAAAACTGGTAAGTAGTACGATATGAGATTAACAGCTACCAAACTTTTAAGGTCTTAGATATGCTTAATAAAGATGCAGATTTACTATTCTTTGGCTTCTCATTTTAAAAAAAGACATCAAGTCTAATTTTTATGAGAGTTTATGATCTATTTTGCATCTTTAAAGTATTTGTTTTAGGAATACATAATAGGGTATGTGAGAGTGTATATTTTTATGTGTACATGATTGCCAGGAGTGATTATTGTTAAAATATATATAAATATGAAGAATTACAAACCTGAATTAAAGAATCCTCTGACAGCAGCAAATATTAACAAGGCAAAAGTGACTGCTAAGGGGACACATAAAAATATGTAGGACTGTGGTTGAAACATAATTAAAATAATAAAGTGGAAAATATTTGAACTGCCTCTTTCCTGTCATGTGCATTTAGTAATATTCAAATGAGGAGACTTAGAATATCACATAGAGAAGCAATCTGAGATTTCTGTAAATACAGACTAAGTGATATAATATCCATTTGGGAGGTGAGTAGGCCATGTGTTTATCTCACTGAATTTTTATTTCTGACTGATTAATAACCCCATGATTTTTTAGATTCTACTCAAAGCAAACACGCAAGTCACATTTTACTTTACAGCTGACCCTTGAACAACATGGGGTGAACTGCGGTTCCACTTATACTTAGATTTTTTCAATAAATATACAAAAATATACATGTTAGAACATAGCATGCAAGACTTTCTTTGAAGTGGATAGCCCATCTTTACAAAGGCATAAGGTGAGTGATATTTAATATAAAATTAATCATGTGTTAGTTTTCTTTCTGTTTTATAACTTGCTTTCAAAGAATTACACTATGGGACAGTATGCTTCTCTCTCATAATTGGAGAAACTGCCTATCAGCCTATCATCACAGGTAAGTGGTTTTTAAAAAAATTAACAATGTTTCCAATAGCTTATTATGAATATGACTATAATACTATATGGCATAAAATTTTTATAATAATTCAGTCATTAGTGTATAGGCTAGGCTACTGTGAAGCAATCATAACAATTACACTAGGCTACCATAAAGCAATCATATTGCTGCTTCTTTGTTATCAATGCATGAATCATTATACCTGTAAATAAACATTAATTACTTGTTCATATTATCTTTTAATTTTTGATGTCTAGTATTAGTAATATGTATAACATCTACAGTATTTTGCATCATATAAGACAACATTAATGTATATATATACATCATATATATATAAACAGATGACAAATTTATGGTATGGATACAGTACAGTACTGTAAATGTATTTTCTCTTTCTTGCCATTTTCTTACCAGAATTTTATTTTATCTTGCTTGCTTTATTATAAAAATACAGTATACAATATATATAACTTACAAAATGTGTTAATTGACTTTATGTTATCGGTTATGTTATCAGTGAGGCTTCTAGTCAACAGCAGTAGACTATTAGTTAAGTTCTGGAGAGTCAAAAGTTACAAACAATTGTAAAGAATGCTTCATCAACAGATGAATGGAAAAAGAAGGTGTGGTATATATATGGAATGGAATACTACTCAGCCATAAAAGAAAATGAAATTTTGCCATTTGCAGCAACATGGATGGACTTGGAGGGCATTGTGCTAAATGAAGTAAGTCAGACAGAGAAAGATAAATACTGTATGATGTCATTTATATGTGGAATCTAAAAAATGCAACAAACTAGTGAATATAATAAAAAAGAGGTAGACCCATAGATACAGGGAACAAACTAGTGGTTACTAGTGGGGAGTGGGAGAGGGTCAATATATGGGTGAGGAGTAGGAGGTACAAACTTTTGGGTATAAGACAGGCTCAAGGATGTATTGTACAACAAGGGGAATATAGCCAATATTCTGTAATAACTGTAAATGGAAAGTAACATTTTAAATTGTATAAAATATTTTAAAAATTATTAAGATTAAAAAAAAAGTTATAAGCAGATTTTCAACTCTGCACGGGGCTTAGGTCAGCACTCCTAACTCCCATGTTGTTCAAGGGTCAACTGTATTTTTTCCCTTAGAATGTTTCTGCTTTTGATGAAGTTAACACATTCTGAGTTGTCCACATTGATAATTAACCCCCTTTCCCTATGAGACTGATTGCCTCCTTCAGTTATGAGCTGATGGAAAGAACTTGCACTTTATTGAAGGAACAATTGGAGGTTAATAAAATCTAATTTTCCCATCAGAAACAAATACCTTTATGGTAGCTGGACAGAGTTATTGATGATACAGTTTATGAATGGAGACAATCACTCCCATTATGCATAGAAGGTCAGTAATGTGAATTTAAAAATGGTAGTCTAAAATTGATTCAAATTTAATCTATTCTGGTAATTAAATAAACTATACTGATGCTTCAAGAAAAAATGATAGAACAAAATTATAATTCTTAGAATAATCAATAACTCTGACTCATTAAGTATACACTAATGGCTTTTTTTTGGGGGGGGACTTTCAGTGATGCCAAATACATATTAAGAATCTGAAAACCTTTTGCTACCACTCTGGTCAACCCCTGAATGCCTTTGGCTAGACCTATTGCTATGAATCCCCCATTCCCAATTGGTCTCCCCACCTCTACATTTCATCCCTACAAGATATACTCAACACAGCACCCAGAGTGATTCTTCTATAACAGAGATCAGACCAAGGCCAAAATTCCTACATTATGTGCCCTGCACCACAAACTCATCTCTTCAACCTTATCTCTTGCTATTCTTCTGTCTCACATCTCTCCAACTGCACTGGTCTTGCTTTCTACCACCTTGCTTGGTGTGTTTCCACACTAGTGAGTTCCACACCGCTTGGTCCCTCTCCTGGAACACTCTTTCCCCATATCTATATGTCTAACTCCCTTGTGCCCTTCAAATCACCTTCTCCTCAAGGGTATCCAGACCACACTATTCAAAATAACACTTCCCACCTAATACTTATGCCCCTCCTAACCCTGCTCTACTTTATAGTATTAATCACCTCCTAACTTGCATATGTTATTTGCTTACTATCTTTATTGTGTGTTTCCCTGATGGAATGAAAAGTTTACAAGGACGGAGCTTTCTTCTTGCTTTTTGAACTGATGAATCCCAAGACTTTAAAAACGTGGAATGTAGTAGGTGTTCAATAAATATTTGTTTAATGAATGAGTGAAGAGTTTACTACAATTACAGTGTTGGGAAAAATGATAATCTCTTACTATACCAAGAAAAATAACTAACCCAACAATAAGAGTTAGAATACCAAATAGTCAGTGAGTATAAATAATTAAACTGCCACTGGAAAAAAAATGACAGAGACTTATTAAATATCTGCCTTCCTCTATATGATTTAAATGTCTGTTCCATCTCTGGGCAGATCCTAATGAAAGCTATTGCTCAGTCATTGTATACATAGAGATCTTGGTTGAACTTAATCAGAGAATTATTTAAGTTAGGGGAAAAAACAGCTATTTTCTTAAATGCTAGATTCATTGTAATACCATTTCAGTATATTTCAAATAAATATAAAAATTAGTATATATTAGATAATAATGCAGATGGCCAACAGGCACATGAGAAGATACTCAACATCGCTAATCATTAGGGAAATGAAATTCAAAAGCAAATGAGATATCACCTCACACCTGTCAAATGGCTATCTATCATGGAAAAGAACACAAACAACAAAGGTTAGTGGGTATGTGGAAAAAAGGGAACCCTCGTACATTGTTGGTGGGAATGGAAATTGGTGCAGCCACTGTGGAAAACATTAAGGAGGTTTCTCAAAAAACTAAAATAGAACTACCATATGACCCAGAAATTTCATTCCTGGATATACACCAGACAAAAACAAAAATACTAATTCAAAAAGATACATGCACCCCAATGTTTATAGTGGCATTATTTACAATTGCCAAGATATGGAAACAACCTAAGTGTCCATCAACAGATAAATGGATAAAGAAGATGTGGTATGTATATACAACGGACTACTACTGAGGCATAAAAATGAACATTTTGCCATTTTCAGCAACATGGATGGACTTGGAGAGCATTATGCTAACAAAAAAATCAGACAAAGACAATTACTGTATGATATCACTTATTTGTAGAATCTAAAAAATACAACAAGCTAGTGAGTTTAACAAAAAAGAAACAGACTCACAGATTCGGAGAACAAACTAGCAGTTACCAATGGGGAAAGGGAAGGGGGGAGGGGCAAGACAGGGGTGGAGAAGTGGGAGGTACAAACTATTTGGAGTAAGGTAGGCTACAGGGATGTATTGTACAACACAGGTAATACAGCCAATATTTTGTAATAACTGTAAATGGAGTGTAACCTTTAAGAATTGTATGAAGAATTTTTAAAAAACCGAACGCCAAGTATACTAAAAATATATGTTTATCTTTTAAGGTCCTTCACTTACAGTGATAATCATATAGGAACATGGTATAGTCAATGGTGCAGAAAATGTTTGAGATTTCAGTTTCTTGAAGAGGGTCTATGATGTCATGGAAAGTCAATATTGGTTTAGGTACAGATGGTCTGTAAACTCATTCAATTGAAATGTATCCTAGCTTCTGTTGTTTGAAGAATATAGTTTTTTCAAGCAAGAATAAGTCCATTCAGAAAAGTAATCAGAGTCCCTCTCTGTCAGGCAGAGCAATGAGATATTTCTGTGCTGAAATCCACAGAAATGGATGGAAGAAACCCCGTGAACTTAAAGTCAATCATTTTAATAAAAGCAAATGAAATTAGATAAAAGCTGCATTCATTAAACTATTGTTTCATTTTGAATATGAGATAAGTTAATACTGGTTGCTTTAAGCAGGTCAACTGTATATTTGGTCTAAGGTCATGATGTAGCAACTTAGGTTTTCTTTGGGAAAAATGCAGACAATATTTCAGCTCTTTTTCTTTTTTAATTAAAAGACGAGTAAAAAAAGTGAATACTGCTTTTCAAACTTTATCTAACTAAGCACAAAGCACATGGAAAAATGCATAAATGTAAAATTAACTTTTTGCTATTCAGAAAAAGAACTTGGATTTCAGAACAAGCGAGCTAAAATAAAAACATGCATAATTTATACTACAGATGGGTATATTCTCTGCATTAAATGATACCTAGCAATTTCAAGGAGAAAGAAAATAAAGTGACAATCAACATTAAGAAGGTGGCAGAAGTAATCAAACACACTCCATGTGTAAGAAAAGGCATAATGAAGTTTCCATGAGAATCTTTTTTTCATGACTCAGACACGAGATAACTACTTCACAAGCTTCAGCAGAAGTTCTCAGTGCACTTATCAATAATGCATCCAGCCAGAGCTTTAGATAGTAAAACAAGAGGAAGTTGACTATATCAAAGATCCAAAGTTCAAACACATTATACTATGGAGCTTAAAGCCAGAGAAGGAAAACATGGGGGTGAGAGAAGTGGATTCTATGCAGATGCAAAACAATACTTTTGATGAAGGTTGCGAATAAATTAGTAATAGAGTACAGGGCCTTAAATATTACAAATCAGAGTTATACCAAAGATCCCATAGGTGTGAAAAATGTTCACCATTTAAAAAATATCTATTAGGCAATGGAAAGATGAGGATCATTATAATTTAAAGTACTTACACTGCATGAGATAATTCTATTGACAACAATCACTGTGTTTACTGAAAATCTCAGCAGAAAGACAAAGAACTATAATGTAGACTTTTAGGTTTAGAATGAAAGCACATTAATAAAGCAACAAAGTGAAGTTTGCATTGCCAGGTTTGATATTTATAGCTGCACAGTTGCAGAGAGAGACTGAATCTGGCCCTAATCATAATTCATAAATAAAATGTTACTATGGGAAAAAATCATTGTTATAACAATAACTGACTAAGGATGTTGTTTGTTGTGCTTTACCAAATATTATAGTAAGTACACGGTATTCTAATTGACTTGGCCCTTACTATTTTGTATTACTTTCTTGTTTACAATTATGTTATCAAACCTTCTGATAATATTTCAGTATAGTCAGGAGAGTAAAGCCTGCAAAATCCATATTTTATGGCACTATAAGTTTCTGATAAATATCTGAAAATTATCTCTTGATTAATTAATGTGGCAAATAAATTATAAAATAAACATTTTTGCTTTTATATTTGGTCCTATGGAAACCAGCCAAATGAATTTCAAGTCTAGACAGAGCTATTAGGTAGCAAAAAATTCAGAAGACTTAGCAGATGGCAATTGTACAGGTAAAATCCATGTTTTTAGAGTAAAAAACCTTTTAGTTTGGATAAGTTTTGGAAACTTGCTTTTCCAGTTAAAGCAGTGAGGGTACTATTATACAGTTTGGTATCTTAAAGGGTTTGTTTGAATCATCGCTACAGTCTCAGTGCTCAGGACCCTCACCTAAAGATGTTAAATCAGATAAAGTTTATACCTGGATATTCCCAGGCTTCACTCATTCAGATCATACTATATTTAAATAGGGTGGTCCTGTATTTCTACATAACTTCTTTATTAGCTCCACTTAGAAATCTTAACTCCAATAAAATTTAAGGGAGAAAAATATGTATCAAGATAAAACAAAACAAAACAAAAAGGTGTCTGGAGGGGAGGAATCAAGATGGCGGTGTGGGAAGATGCCGCGTTAGTGTCTCCCCACAACTAGGGTGCCTGTCGGCTGCTGGACGGGGACTCTAACCCCCAAGGAGATGGGAGGAATGCCAGAGTGAACTGGTAGGATGTAGGGGGATCAGGAGGGGAGGAGAAGTGGAGGCCAGACAAGATCGGCAGCCCTTGAGGGCAGGGAGATCAGGAGAGGCAGGTGGGAGGATTCTCCAGGAAGAGCAGGAGAGGAGTGGAGGGTAATCGCCTGTCCCACTGGGGCCAGGGAATCTTCTGAGCTCCCAAGTCGGTTCCCCCCACTTCAAAGCCCCATCTAGGCCGTGTGGGTCCTGGGGGCATAGGAGGCTGGGGAGATCAGGAGTGGCAGGCGGGACGGGCAATCCAGGAGGACGGGGAGAGGACTGAAAGGAGATTGCCCTGCTCACTGGGACCCAGGGAGCCTGCTGAGCTCCCAGGCGGATCCCACGCCCTCCAAACCCCCGCTCCAGACCACACAGGTCCTTGAAGGCAAAGGAAGGAGGCCAAGGGGAGAACAGGAGGGGCAGGTGGGAGCGGCAGTCTGGGAGGAGCGGGAGAGGAGCGGAGGGCGATTGCCCCACCCACTCGGACATGGGGAGTCTGCTGAGCTCCCAGGCCAGTCCCCTGCCCTCCAAGGCCTCCCCCCGCCTGCACTGGTCCTGGGGGCATAGGAGGGAGGCCGGGGAGATCAGGAGAAGCAGGTGGGAGGGGCCCTCCCAGACCCCAGACCAGAGGAGCCAGAGAGGAGGTCTGCCCTGACCACTCCAACCCAGGAAGCCTGCTGGGCTCCCAGGTGAGGTCCCCTGCCCTCTGAGACCAAGGGTGGGGGGCATGCCTGGGCCCCTTCTGTTCCTTGACCCTAAGCCCCACCCCCCCACAGCCCCCAGGGCCTTTTCCAGCCCTGTGGGTCCTGAGCATTGGCCCTGCCCAAACCTTACCCTTGCTTAGGGCCCGCTCTCCACAGCCAAGGCTTTTCACCCCCTCCTTTTTTTCTTTTCTTTCTTTTTTTTTTCCTTTTCCCTCCTCCTCTTTTTTACTATTGTGGTACTGATGTACATTCCAGTTGTTGATTCATCTATATTTTTATTTTCACATTCTTTCTAACATATCTGTTAGTTTCCTAATCTAAATTTTTTTTTGATTTGTTATTTTTCTCTCTCATTTTTTTCCTTTTTTTGCCACTCCTGTGGCTTGCTCCAGGGATCTTGATTTGTGAGCACAGGGGCAGGTGGAATCTCCTCCAGTGGGAGCTCTGAGTATGAACCACTGCACTAACAGAGAACCTCAGACCCCAGGGAATATTCATCGGAGTGAGGTCTCACAGAGTTCCTCATCTCATCACCAAGACCCAGCTCTACCCAATAGCCCACAAACTCCACTGTTGGAAGCCTCAGGCCAAACAACCAGTAAAACAGGAACACAAACCCACTTATTAAAAAAAAAAAAAAAAAATCGAGACAGCAAAAATTTATGTCACAGATGAGGGAGCAAGATAAAAACCTACAAGACCAAATAAATGAAGAGGAAATAGGCAATCTACCTGAAAAAGAATTCAGAGTAATGATAGTAAAGATGATCCAGAATCTCAGAAACAGAATGGAAGCACGGACTCAGAAAATACAAGAAATGTTTAACAAAGATCTAGAAGAATTAAAGAACAAAAAACAGAGATGAACAACACAATAAATGAAATGAAAAATTTTTTCATTTCATGAAAAAGGCCCTGGGGGCTGTGGGGGGTGGGGCTTAGGGTCAAGGAACAGAAGGGGCCCAGGCATGCCCCCCACCCTTGGTCTCAGAGGGCAGGGGACCTCACCTGGGAGCCCAGCAGGCTTCCTGGGTTGGAGTGGTCAGGGCAGACCTCCTCTCTGGCTCCTCTGGTCTGGGGTCTGGGAGGGCCCCTCCCACCTGCTTCTCCTGATCTCCCCGGCCTCCCTCCTATGCCCCCAGGACCAGTGCAGGCGGGGGGAGGCCTTGGAGGGCAGGGGACTGGCCTGGGAGCTCAGCAGACTCCCCATGTCCGAGTGGGTGGGGCAATCGCCCTCCGCTCCTCTCCCGCTCCTCCCAGAGAAGGAATCAATAACAGAATAATGGAGGCAGAAGAACGAATCAGTGAGCTGGAAGACAAAATGGTGGAAATAAGTGCCAAGGAGCAGAATAAAGAAAAAAGAATTGAAGACAATCTCAGAGACCTCTGGGACAACACTAAATGCACCAACATTCGAATTATAGGGGTCCCAGAAGAAAAGAGAAAAAGAAAGGGTCTGAGAAAATATATGAAGAGATGATAGTGGAAAACTTCCCTAACATGGGAAAGGAAATAGTCACCCAAGTCCAGGAAGCACAGAGAGTCCCATACAGGATAAACCCTAGGAAAAACACACCAAGACACATATTAATCAAACTAACACAAATTAAATTCAAAGAAAAAATATTAAAAGCAGCAAGGGAAAAACAACAAATGACATACAAAGGAATCCCCATAAGGTTACCAGCTGAGTTTTCAGTGGAAATTCTGCAGGCAAGAAGGGAGTGGCAGGATATACTTAAAGTGATGAAAGAGAAAATCCTACAACCAAGATTACTCTACCCAGCAAGGATCTCACTCAGATTCGATGGAGAAGTCAAAAGCCTTTCAGACAGACAAAAGCTAAGAGAATTCAGCACCACCAAACCAGCTTTACAACAAATGCTAAAGAAACTTCTCTAAGTGGGAAACATAAGAAAAGAGAAAGACCCACAAAAACAAACCCCAAACAATTAAGCAAATGGTAATAGGAACATACATATCGATAGTAACCTTGAATGTAAAGGGATTAAATGCCCCAACCAAAAGACACAGACTGGCTGAATGGATACAAAAACAAGACACATATATATGCTGTCTACAAGAGACCCACTTCAGACCTAGGGACACATACAGACTGAAAGTGAAGGGATGGTAAAAGATATTCCATGCAAATGGAAATCAAAAGAAAGCTGGAGTAGCAATGCTCATATCACATAAAATAGACTTTAAAATAAGACTGTTATAAGAGATAAGGAGGGACACTACATACTGATCAAAGGATCAATCCAAGGAGAAGATATAACAATTATAAATGTTTATGCATTCAACATAGGAGCACCTCAATACATAACGCAAATGCTAACAACCATGAAAGGAGAAATCAACAGTAACACAATAATAGTAGAGGACTTTAACAGCCCACTTACACCAATGGACAGATCATCCAAACAGAAAATAAATAAGGAAACACAAGCTTTAAATGACACAACAGACCAGATAGATCTAATTGATATTTATTAAATATTCCACCCCAAAATGGCAGAGTACACTTTCTTCTCAAGTGCACACAGAACATTCTCCATGATAGATCACATCTTGGGTCACAAATCAAGCCTCGGAAAATTGAAATCATATCAAACATCTTTTCTGACCACAACGCTATGAGATTGGAAATCAATTACAGGAAAAAAACCTGTAAAAAACACAAATACATGGAGGCTAAACAGTGCGATACTAAATAACCAAGAGATCACTGAAGAAATCAAGGAAGAAACAAAAATATGCATAGAAAATAATGACAACAAAAACACAAGGACCCAAAACCTATGGGGCGCAACAAAAGTTGGTCTAAGAGGCAAGTTTTTAAAGCAATTCAATCTCACCTCAAGAAACAAGAAAAATCTCAAATAAACAATCTAAACCTACACTTAAAACAACTAGAGAAAGAAGAACAAAGAAAACCCAAAGTCAGTAGAAGGAAAGAAATCATAAAGATCACAGAAGAAATAAATTGAAATAGAAATGAAGAAAACAATAGCAAAGATCTATAAAACTAAAAGCTGGTTCTTTGAGAAGATAAACAAAATTGATAAACCCTTAGCCAGACTCATCAAGACAAAAAGGGAGAGGATGCAAATCAATAAGATTAGAAATGAAAAAGGAGAAATCAGAACTGACACTGCAGAAATACAAAGGATTATAACAGACTACTACAAACAACTATATGACAATAAAATGGACAACCAAGAAGAAATGGACAAATTCTTGGAAAGGTACAATTTTCCAAGACTGAACCAGGAAGCATTAGAAAATATAAACAGACCTATCACAAGTAACGTGATTGAAACCGTAATTAAAAATCTTCCAACAAACAAAAGTCCAGGACCAGATGGCTTCACAGGAGAATTCTATCAAACATTTAGAGAAGAACTAACACCAATCCTTCTCAAACTCTTCCAAAAAATTGCGGAGGGAGAAACACTCCCAAATTCATTCTACAAAGCCACCATCACCCTGATACCAAAACCAGACAAAGATATCACAAAAAAAGAAAATTATAGACCAATATCACTGATGAACATAGATGCAAAAACTCTCAACAAAATACTAGCAAACTGAATCCAACAGCACATTAAAAGGATCATAAACCATGATCAAGTGGGATTTATCTCAGGGATGCAAGGATTCTTCAATCTATGCAAATCCATCAATGTGATATACCAGATTAACAAATTAAGGAATAAAAACCATATGATAATCTCAAAAGATGCAGAAAAAGCTTTCCACAAAATTCAACACCGATTTATGATAAAAACTCTCCAGAAAATGGGCATAGAGGGAAACTACCTCAACATAATAAAGGCCATATATGACAAACCCACAGAACACATTATACTCAATGGTGAAAAACTGAAAGCATTTCCTCTAGGATCAGAAACAAGACAAGGATGTCCACTCTCGCCACTCTTATTCAACACAGCTTTGGAAGTCCTAGCCACAGCAATTAGAGAAGAAAAAGAAATAAAAGGAATACAAATTGAAAAAGAAGAAGTAAAACTGTCACTATTTGCTGATGACATGATACAATACATAGAAAATCCTAAAGATGCCACCAGAAAACTACTAGAACCAATCAATGAATTTGGTAAGGTTGCAGGATACAAAATTAATTCACAGAAATCTCTGGCATTCCTATACACCAACAATGAAAAATCAGAAAGAGAAATTAAGGAAATACTCCCATTTACCACTGCAACAAAAAAGAATAAAATACCTAGGAATAAACCTGCCTAAGGAGGTGAAAGACTTGTACTCAGAAAATTATAAAACACTGGTGAAAGAAACCAAAGATGACATAAACAGATGGAGAAATATACCATGTTCTTGGATTGGAAGAACGAATATTGTGAAAATGACTATACTACCCAAGGCAATCTACAGATTCAGTGCAATCCCTTTCAAACTACCAATGGCATTCTTCACAGAATTAGAACAAAAAATCTTACAGTTCGTAGGGAAACACAAAAGACCCCAAATAGCGAAAGCAAACTTGAGAAAGAAAAACGGAGTTGGAGGAATCTGGCTCCCCAACTTCAAACTATACCACAAAGCTACAGTAATCAAGACAGTATGGTAGTGTATATATGTCCATGCCACTCTCTCACTATAAACACTGCCAAATGTAAAACCGATAGCTAGTGGGAAGCAGCCGCATAGCACAGGAAGATCAGCTTGGTGCTTTGTGACCACCTAAAGGGGTGGGATAGGGAGGGTGGGAGGGAGGGAGATGCAAGAGGGAGGAGATATGGGGATATATGTATATGTATAGCTGATTCACTTTGTTATAAAGCAGAAGCTAACACACCACTGTAAAGCAATTATACTCCAATAAAGATGTTAACAACAACAAAAAAAATGACAGTATGGTACTGGCACAAAAACAGAAATAGAGATCAATGGTACAGGATACAATGCCCAGAGATAAACCCACACACATATGGGCATCTAATTTATGACAAAGGAGGCAAGAAAATACAATGGAGAAAAGACAGCCTCTTTGATAAGTGGTGCTGGGAAAACTGGACAGCTACATGTAAAAGAATAAAATTAGAACACTCCCTAACACCATACACAAAAATAAACTCAAAATGGATTGAAGACTTAAATGTAAGACCAGACACTATAAAACTTTTAGAGGAAAAAATAGGAAAAACACTCTGACATAAACCACAGCAAGATCATTTTTGACCCACCTCCTAGAGTAACAGAAATAAAAACAAAAGTAAACAAATAGGACTCAATTAAACTTAAAAGCTTTTGCACAGCAAAGGAAACCATAAACAAGACAAAAAGACAACCCTCACAGTGGGAAAAAATATTTGCAAATAAAACAAAAGACAAAGGATTAATCTCCAAAATATACAAACAGCTCATGGAGCTCAATATCAAAATAACAAACAACCCAGTTAAAAAATGTGCAGAAGACCTAAATAGACATTTCACCAACGAAGACATACAGATGGACAAGAGGTACGTGAAAAGATGCTCAATATCACTAATTACTAGAGAAATGCAAGTCAAAATTATAAATAGATATCAACTCAGGCCGGTCAGAATGGTCATTATCAAAAAAGCTAGAAACAATAAATGCTGAAAAGGGTGTGGTGAAAAGGCAACCCTCCTACACTGTTGGTGGGAATGTAAATTGATACAAACTATGGAAAACAGTATGGAGGTTCCTTAGAAAACTAAAACTACTATATGACCCAGCAATCCCACTAATGGGCATGTACCCTGAGAAAACCATAATTCAAAAAGAGACATGCACCACAATGTTCATTGCAGCACTATTTACAATAGCCAGGACATGGAAGCAACCTAAGTGTCCATCGACAGATGAATGGATAAAGAAGAGGTGGCACATATATACAATGGAATATTACTCAGCCATAAAAGAAATGAAACTGAGTTATTAGTAGTGAGGTGGATGTAGCTAGAGTCTGTTATACAGAGTGAAGTAAATCAGAAAGAGAAAAACAAATACCATATGCCAACACATATATATGGAATCAAAAAAGAAAATGGTACTGATGAACGTAGTTGCAGGGCAAGAATAAAGAGGTAGACGTAGAGAATGGACTTGATGACATGGGGTGGGAGGGCGAAGCTGGGGTGAAGTGAGAGTAGCATTGACATATATACACTACCGAATGTAAAATAGTTGGCTGGTGGGAAGCAGCAGCATAGCACAGGGAGGTCGGCTCGGTGCTTTGTGACCACCTAGAGGGGTGAGATAGGGAGGGTGGGAGGGAGGCTCAAGAGAGAGGGGATATGGGACATGTGTATTCATATGGCTCATTTGCTTTGTTGTGCAACAAAAACTAACACGGTATTGTGAAGCAATTATACTCCAATAAAGATCTATTAAAAAAAAAAACAGGTGTCTGTGGATATCTTTATGTCCATCTACAAGTCATCCTTAAAATAATAATGTTATTTCCTCCCCGCCCCCCAACCAAACTATCAATATAGGGTTTCTAGAAAACAGTGACAGTTTTTTCACAGGAAAATAATTCAAACTCATACTTAAAAATAATTTCTCTTGGTGTAAACATGTTTTAACTACTAAATCAGCAGTAGTGGGCTTCTGCTCCAGAGCTCAATAGCGCATTTCAAGTTGCTATATTTTTAACATATGAGGACCTCCTCTCAATGGACTGCATATTCATTAAAAACTCAAGGGGAAGAGAACTGAAGAAAATACTTTCTATTTGGCTTCACAGAGATCTAAAGACACCTAGTAAGTTTAATATGTGATTTAATCAACCTTAGAAAAAATAGGATGTTTGTTGTCACTGACAAAGAATTTGTAATATGACTTCCTTAGAGAGTATTTCCAGGCCAGATGGTTTCCCTGCAATTTGGACAATCATGAGCAAGTATGCAGAGGTGCACTGGGTTATGGAGAACAGCTAGCAGTACCAGGTGCAGATGTATGTGAAATCAAACAAAATGTCTTTGCTGCCTGTTTTAATTTTTTTTGAAAACGAATGCAATTTAAAATGATTATAAATTATTTTGTATTTGTATTCAGTCTAAAAACAAGTGCAATATGAAGTAAAATTTAAGGAAAGAGACTTTAGTAATATTGAATTTGACTGCTCTTAAGTATAACCTAACTTCATTTGATTTTCACTTCAAATACTGCTTCAAGCAATGAAAGATGCCCTAAATTTCTTCCCAAAATATATAGCCACTGTAAGCCACTTGAGATATAGGTAGAAATAGTTATTTGACACAGTTGCTTTCAAAGATGCTTTCTGAATCCTAGTGATCAGATTTCACAAATTAAATTGATATATATTTTAATACTTCTCATAGATACTTAGTATGCTACCCTAAATATTTCTATCAGTCAATACCAAGCTTCATCCTATTGAAAAGAAAGACTAGGGCGTACTGAATAAAAGCAAGGATACTAAAATCAGACTGTCTCAGATGGAATCCCAGAAATTCCAATTACAAGGTTGCAATCTTGGGGAAATTATTTCAACCTTTAGTGTCCTAATATCCTCTGAAAAATGGGGATAATAATCTTCCATAAAAGTGTTATATGGTTTAAGAGTTAACCAACAAAAAGCAGTAATAATGCTCCCTGGCATATGGTAAGCTGTCAATAAATGTTAACTATTATAAATTTTTTAAAGTATTTTTTATTCATATTCAAGCATAAATTCTTAAGGAAGTTGAACTATTATTTTCCTACTGAAAGATGGAAGAATGTTTCAAGCAAGGCATATTTTAAGGTTTTAAACGTAGCCATTGAGTACTTTAATTACGCTATGAACACATGGGTTATACGGGTCAAATAAATGAAAACATTATCATACTTTTGTTATTAATATCTGAAATATATGTAATGCTTTCAGGTTTGATTTTGCAATTTTTGTATAATTTTTCAGAATTTTTTTTCTCAGCAGCAAACCAGAACAATCACATTAACACGAAAGTTTTTTAAATGACAGAATAAATACATAAATTACAACTCTGCTTATAAATTAGCTATATGACTAAAGCAAGATGTGCATAATGAGCAGACTGCACTTTAAAATTCAAACATGCCATTTAATTTTAATTTCTCGTAGCCCATTTGATTAATGTGGGTGATACTAGTGCAACTTGGGAAAAGAACTGCTGCAGGTATAAACAATGATATTTCATTGCTCTATTTAGCTATATAAAAACTAATGCTAACTGATTAAAAGTAGCCTGGATTGCCTTTTATAACATGGTTATTTTTTTGGTTACTACTAGGAGCTGGCTTTTCTCTATAAGCTTTCACTGTTATCTAGCGTTCTTTGTGCACAGATGTTATCTCTTCCAAATGATTAAATGGGCTCTTTGTATATAAAGAGTATTTCCCCAGTATCCAGCAATTCTTTGTTTCAAAATTGAAGTGAGTGAAAACAATCAAGTACCCAGGGAAAGAAAAGAAAAGAATAAAATGGCACTCTTGGAGCCAGAAGTTCAGAAATCCTTGAAAAAAACAGCACTTTATTATAATTAGTAGAATTGTTCAAAAATAGATCTAATCTATTTTAAATATGAACAATATGCCACAGTTCATTTTAATATAAACACAGAAAGAACATTTCTCTAGGTTGAACAGAGAAAGGTTTCTGATTATACTTCAAAACTTTTATGGGTTTACAACAGATGTTATTACGCAATTTGAAAGATCTTGAATACTCATTCAGTTGCCTTTAATGATTTTACTATCTCACTGTGTATATATTTCCAAGCATGAAAACAAATGACTGTGCTAAAAGATAGTCTGTGTAGTGAAGTGTGTGGTATTATCACAGAATTCAGATGAAAGCAATTAGTAAACTGTAAACATAAAAAGAAAATAGATGTTATAATAATATTGAGCTTACCCATTAAAAAATAACTTTCATTTTCTCTGCATCCCTGGTGAAATTCAAGATTGATTATAACAGTGCAATAATTAAGGAGTTATTTTTGAAGATTTTCATGACAAAGTGGATTTCTCAAAATGGAGTTGAATTATCAATGAGAGAAGACATAAACATAAGAGTGGATATGTACAATACTATGCTATAATAATCCAATTACTTTCCATAGTCCAGAAATAACATGAAATTTCCACACCTGGGAATATGGTAGGATGTTATTTACACAGTTTGATTCTGAGTATATAGTAAACTTTCTCAGGGGTAAGTATAATTTTTCATATTTTTATAAAATGTTGGAAAATATAAAGTGTAAGTAATAGAATATTTTTTAAAATTGAAAATTGACTCTTTAGATTGTTTTATTTATTGTTTTATAAAAGTTATAGAATTACCAAATAAATCTGAATGTTAAAGTATTAATTGCCCTTGCTCTGTACTCAATCCACTATCACCCATAAATGGAGTAGCACCAATTTGTTGGCCAGAAGAAAAATTCATGTCTCAATATGAGTGTGGCCAATATATTCATGTATTCAGAAAATTAAAATATGTTCAAGGCTGAATATATCTTAACAGGAAGGCCAGAAATCAAAGGAAGTTTATAGAGGATGAAATTGGTGGGTAGAGATGTGGAATCACTTATCCCAGTTTACACAGTTAACATGGAGATAGAAAGAGGATACCTTTCCCTCTCTGACTCAAAGAAGATTGATGTAATCTGCAGGAAGAGGTGCCATGACTGCTTGATTTTCACACACTTTGGAGGAGTTTGTGAGAAAGAACATAATTATGTTAATTGATCTTCTTTTTAGCCAATAATTTTTCTTTTCAAGACCAGAAATTAACTTGAGGATTTTCTTTAGTTAGGAAAATATCAAAGAAAAATAAAAGGAATGGTTGGCTTTTTGTGATTGGACTAGATAAGGTAGAAAACTGATAGCTGATAGAAGACAAATACGCATCTATTGACTCCTTTACATACCAGGAAAACATATGACTTAGGAATAGAGATTCTTTGGAGACCAAGTGGTGAAATAAAATAATTTTCATCAGAAAAAATAAAAATGTTTGGCGGTGTGTTTTGTTAGTTTAGTAAATACAACATTGGAAATCACAAAGTACCTGTAAACAACATGTACAATTTTATGAGCTGTAACAAGCTACAAAATACAAGTCTCATTTGATATTATCTGCACTTAGATTTTTTGATGATTATAGCAAATCTGTCTCATATATTAATAATTAATATTTTCATGTTAAAATTTTGTGAGTGGTAGCCTGGTGTGATGGAAGTTACACATGTTTTTGGGTCAAAGGACCTAAGTGCATTTGTTTATTATCACTTACTAAGTGGTATTTTTAATAAGTCATTTAATTTACAGACACTTTCCTAATTATAATTTAAAGATAGTAAGAATAACTATCTCATGAATTACTTGTGAAGCTGAACTAAAGGCATAGACGTGTTTTTAAAATGCTCTGTGAACTCTAACATATTTACAAATGCTAGCTACTTTTACTGTCATTTATACTAATGCAAAGCTATTTTTTAGTGATCTGGAGTTCCATTTATTTTAAGGTTTGGCCCCATACAATATTATAGTGGAGTTTTATTTGGAATGTCTTTGTAAGGAAAGAACTCTCTGTGTGTGCAATATTTAAGCCAAAGTCTGAATAACACGAAGGAGCTAGTTAAGCAATTTTGGGGTCAAAATACAATGTATGAAATTGATATGCAGCTCAGGTTGAAAAAGTAGAGAGTTGGATCAAATAGGTTAACAAACAAGAGCCTAAAATCTATCTATGCAAAAATGGCTGAATAAAGTCCTCCAAAATATTCTCCTTGATAATAGTAATAAGAACCCTGGTAAAAATTATCAGAATCAATTTTTCAGGAGACTAGAAATTAACAAAACTCTTAAATAAATATCAGAAGCATCTGTTCAAGAAAAACAGCTTTCACTCAGTAAAAACAGCAAATTTGGTGGTATTTTAACTTGCTTTATTCCCACCATTCCCTTCTCAGCTCTGCAGTAGCCTTAAAACCAACAGCCTCAATCATGTTAAAAAACCTGCAGCCTGGCAGCTGTTGGAAGGATCATAAGAGAGCTGGAGCTCCTTCAAAGTTTCATGGCCAGAGAAGAGCCATTATTTGATCTGCCTAGTGGTTTGCTGGAAAATCCTACTCACAAGGATGTTTTTATTTGATCTGACTTGGAGCTTGTTCAAGGCAGACAGATTTTTTACCTGAAATGCTTGTCAAAAACAACCAGTGACAATAATGAAACACCCCAGTGGCCTAAGGCATGGTTGGGGCAAACAATAAGCTAACCAAAAGCATAAGAGAAAAAGCTGAAATAAGAAATGCCCACGGGGAGCACTGAAGGATCTTATACTTCCCTAGGGATTTGGAAGCCCACACTCATGTAGGGCTGGTACGTAACACAGCATGTATGCATGCTCAGGAGAGCACTGAGAAGGTCCTAAGTTCTTATCTCAGGCCACTCTTTTTTTTTTTTTTTTTAAATCTTTATTGGAGTATAATTGCTTTACAATGGTGTGTTAGTTTCTGCTTTAAAACAAAGTGAATCAGTTATACATATACATGTGTTCCCATATCTCTTCCCTCTTGCATCTCTCTCCCTCCCACCCTCTCTATCCCACCCCTCCAGGTGGTCACAAAGCACCGAACTGATCTCCCTGTGCTATGTGGCTGCTTCCCACTAGCTATCTACCT